>NW_005841955.1:956882-966186 GCF_000455745.1 Alligator sinensis
GTTGGGGGGATGCAGGCCAATGGCAACTGGCCTATGAGTTAGGTTTTCATTATCTGGAAGAACTGGATGACGAATCCTCTACGATTTTATCTAGCTGAGTGTGCAAGAGACGGTTGTCCAGAATAGAATTGTGTTCCATGTGAATTTTGTAAATATTAGTGAAATAACTGTTTTAAGAGAATTCTTTTCACAGATCCGGAGCTCAGAGTGCATGGCAGAGAGAAGCCCCAAGAAGGATAATATCATCGGCAGAAGCGAGGGCTTGACACATGACTTCACCATGACACCCACTGAAGCCCTGATCGTGCAATTTTTTGTTATGAATCTGGTTATGTGTGTATGTATTTGTGCCGGCTATTATTTAATTCGATCCCTGGAGGACGAACTTCTTATGTTAGCTGATTTTGTGTTTACCCGTTTAGTTCAACAACCCATTATAAGAGCTACTGGTGTCCCAAGTGATGAGCATGTGGTATAATTCAGCTGTGCCTTCAGCAAGGGGGAGATGTCATGACCCAAAGGGTATGATTTTGCGTGTGCTTCAGCACTGCAGAATTATTTCCCGCCACATGGAGTTTTCTTTGCACGGTGCAATTCTTAGTTGCATAGAGAAAACCCCGGTGCAAAGGAGTTCCCACCACCTGTATGTAAATTTGTTTCCCACTATTGGCTGTTTCTAAATTATTCCCACGTGGTGGCTAGCGATTGGCTTGCTAGCCGTATAAGAAGCTCAAGCAGTTTCCGCCCAAGTTGGAGGACTTCACATCCATCTCATGAAGAACTCTAAGCGCGCTGTGGAGCCTAACAAACTCCGCGTGTGCCTTAGAGGAGGATACAGGGGCCTGATCAACCTCTAGCCTCTCCCCGTCACCACACGATCCCTCAACGTACCCTACCCTGTGTGCTCGTGGAGAGTCACCTTTCGGACTCTCATTTCGGTCGGTCCACGGAGCCTAGCAAACTCCGTGAGTGGTATCCAGAGCTCTGTTCGTGTTCATTTAGCGGAGCCTAGCAAACTCCACTTGTGTGTCTTCGGTGGAGCCTAGCAAACTCCACATGTGTGGGGGTTTTTTTGTAACTGCAAAACAAGAAAGTTTTTCCTGCCTGCACCGCGACCACCTACAGTGCAAGTAAAACAATCTTTAATCAACTTCTACGCGTCAGTGCCTAATTCTAGTTCGCCGTGCCGACCCTTTCCCTGGCCCACGTGCCGGGGCTGCTGGCCACAGCCCCTCGGCCCCGACACTTACCATAGAGGTGGGGTCAGGAGCTGAGGTAATAGGAAACAAATTTTCTAGCTAGCTCCTCCATTGCTCCCTGACCTAAAGCAGCAGCATTCCTTAATGTTCTGCCTTCTCCTTGACTGGTATTTTGACAGCTTTCTCTCTTGTGAGAACATACTTTAACCCCTGAACAGCATGTATAATGAAAATGCTAATGGCAACCAAGCACACTTGACTACTATTGGACACTGATATGTACAGAGCTTAATCTGTTTAGAAAAATAGTCTTCATGTCAGCTAATTATGTGTCATGTTTTAGCTTGATACAGTTTTAAACTGATAATACTTTAGACGGCAGAAACAGAAGAGTATAATGGAAATGAGTTCACTAAATTTCACATTTCTTCTCTGCAAGGCCACCACTAGAACCTACTCCAAAAATACTAACAATGGTTTATAAAGATTTGGTAAGTAGCCTTGATGACCTAAAATGCAGCAGACATTTGTACTAGGCTAACAGACAGCTTTATGGGGGCAACATTAATCATCAGTATGTCTGATTTCTGATTATTGTTTATAATTTGTATCTAGTTATAACAAGGGTTTTGAGCCAAGATCAGACAATAGCATGTTGGGGAACATAAGACATTTAAAACTAAAATGGACCTCTTGCTCATGACAGTAGCTACAGCATGTTATATCCATCTGATAAACTGCAAAATACAATATGAATGTATAGAAAGGCAATAATACCTTGAATGAAGCACATTGAACATATATCATAAAACTAAATTACTATGTATTATATGGAATTACCATGTATTATATGGAATGCTAGCTTTAAAAAGACTTGTTTGTATTCCAGATATATAGTTCTTGATTAGAGGTATATAAACAAAGTGTTTTAATAAAATGCAGCCAAGATAGAAGAAGCACAGACAGCAAGCTAACAGGTTCCTTTTCATCAACATTATCTATATGTACGCAGTCAGGAGAGCATTCACAAAGCCCTGTATAATTTCATGTCAAACAGACACAGCAGCATTATTACTAATCTCTCTCGGGGAAACAAAAGTATCCGTACAGAAACATTTTATAGACTTGAAGAGCACAGTGCACGCTTCAGCCAAGCTGCTATCTGGAATTCAATAGAAAATGCTCGTAGCTTCAATTCAAAGTAATTGGAAATGTATATTTGTAAATTATTTATTAATTCTGTCAAGTCATTTGTGCACTATACAGTATGAGTTAGCTATACTCTAGCTGAAATTTTCTGTGATGGAAGATAAGCTTCTAATACAAGGAAACAAGAGATAAATAAATTCATTTTACTGAAAACAATTAGAAAGGTTCTGTTCCTTTTTATGAGACAAGGATATGATGAATTCCAATGAGAATATGAAGGAGATGCTTTCACTAACAACTACACACTACATATATTTATTATATTATATATAAGTCTATTGTCAGTTTTACTGTATTGTTTTAGTGAAAGCTGTAAATAAACTATTACTACTAATAGTGTGCTATTAGCCTTTAGTTCAATATGAGGTGTGTGTTTACTTATGCTCCCTGTGAAAGGAATCGAGTTTAAAAAATAACATTGATGTTTTCAGGTCTCTTATTCCAAAGGTAGAAGATAGCTCTGTGCTTCTCAAATATAGATAGATAGATAGATAGATAGATATGCATGCATTTGTGCGTGTGTATATGCACACACAAACACAGATCTGAAAATTAACTTGTATTTTAGGGCAACAATTTCCTTTTAAAAAATATACACACACACACACACGTGCACACACTTACCAGCCCACCTACCCACACACACAATTTGTCCATACATATATGTAGGTGTCAAATTTTTAGGAAGGCATAGCTTTTTCTAATAAAGTCTTCCCAGGCAGTTAGTGAACAATAGAGGTAAGGTAGTTTCTGTGCTGACGTGAGACACTGAAAAATGGGCATCCGTTGAGCAATTTAGAGATGTAATGGAGAAGGGACATTTGTTAGCCTCTTTGAAGCAAATCTCCTGCTGCTAAGAGTGCTGTTGAGAGCCGTTATTCTCTTTGCAGTGTGAAATTCTATTGAGTAAGGCTAAACCGGTAAAAGACAAAGTAGTAGATCATCTAGTCCAATCACAGTGTACCAGCATCAGATTGCTTGCCACAGTGGTTTTTTTCAGGTTCTCAGTCCTCTGGTATGGTATAATACCCACCAACCGCCCAGAAGCTGCAACCAAAAAGACAAACCTCAGTCCCATTTTTTTCTCTAAGGAATCATTTTCACAGGCAGCAAGGAGTTCAAACTTTGCTGTTCGTTTTATTCCATTTGCAAGTCACAACCTGATGCTAGCAGGCTTGCAAAAGATATTTTATAAAGCATTTTATAAAGTCAGAAGAGAACAGAAGAATGTAGAATCATCATAACTACATATCAAGTCTAAGAAATAGTCTTTTATTTCCTTTGGTTGAGGATTCAGACACTTGGAGAGTGGCAAAATGTTCAATTGATTTAGCAGTCAAATAGAGGTATCTTACCTCAAACAACTTCCATAGCAATGTAGCTTATAATTTAAATCCTAGGGATATTTTCCATTTAGGGTGATGCAAGCATGTTTTAGTAATTAGTGAGATACACAGTCTTATATCCCCATATTAATGAGTTGTGACAGTTTTCATATATTTATAAGCAAAATTGTTAATTATTTAGGTTCACAACTGTTTGATAAATACAGAACTGAAATTTTTGCAACTCCTCATACCAGTCTCCTTCAGCTATCATGGTTCCAGTTGAACTGATAAATGAAAAGCTTGATACATATTTTCCACTTCATATTGATTTGATTTATTTCAATAACAGAGAACAAAGATTTGTAGTAAGAGATTCTGCTTAAAAGTGACCTCTACTTTTTCGCTTTTAATTTCATTATCTCTGAGCACATGGAAATCCCATTCATTTAGAACACCTCATCATAGATCTCAGGAGTGTAACAGTGCCAAGAGTCCATCTGTTGATATGAAAAAGAAGTACCTGGCGCCTACTGATAGTGGACTTATCCTCAGCTAGTAGTCCAAATTAAACTCTGCTTTTTAATAACATAATGCTATAAAATTGCTTTGCCATGCTACCATGCCTTGATCAGCAGGGAAGGAAACCCTGTAGATCCTTCCGTGTGAAATTACTGTGAGTCTGGTATTAAAAAAAAAAAGAAGCAGAGAGAAAGAACCTACAATCCTAGGCAGCATAGTCCTGTGACACCTGCTTTTTATATTAAATCAAACCTGTGGTGTTTGTACAAAGGTCTGGAAATCATTACTAGGGAAATGTTTTCTGAAACAGAACACATGTTCAAATTCTTTCCCTGAGACCATGCAGAAAGCCTCTCCTGGAGCTAAGGGCTGACTGTGCTGCACCATAGGTCTTTGTGGTTACATGACACAAAGTTGTTAATTATAGTGGTACCCAGAAGTTCTGACCAGGCCAGGGCTCCACTGTTCTAGATTTTGTGCAAGAACATAGTAACAATCAGTGTTTAACAGATAAGTATAATTGAACATAAGAAATACCTTACCTTGTCAGAACTCCTGTTCCTCTAGCCCAGAACCCTGCATCTGACAGTGGAAGACAGTGAATCCAAAGGAAAAGAGTGTTTATGCAGGGCCCACCCAGATGGGCTTGTTCCCTAACCCTTTCCCCTTACCTCTTCCAGCATTCAGAGGATAGGTTACACCTATAAACTATCATGTTTAATGCCCACTGATGGACATATCATGTACAAATTTTTCCAGTTCTGTTTTTAACCTGGTTAGATTTTCAGCCTTCGCACCATCCTGTCTCAATGAGTTCTCTGAGTTAATTACACAGTGGTTGCATCTACACAAGATGCGTACTGCACAGTAGATCATTACTACTCCAAAGTAGCATTGTGGGGCACAAATTGTGACATGATGCTACTGTGCAGTAGTAATGAACTACTGCACAGTCAGCATCACCAGGAAGCTGTGCAAAGATGCTACTGTGCAGTAACACCAGTTATTGCTCAGTCATTTAGTACTTGGGTATGTAAGTACTAAATGACTGCACAGTTGTTAGCGTGCAGTCAGCATCTTGTGTAGATGCAGCTAATGTATGAAAAAGAACTTGGTTTTGTTTGTTTAAAACCTGCTACCTAATAATTTCATTGCATGCCCCATAGTTGTAATATTTGAAATATTGGCTAAGAACAGATGTTCAAAAAGCCCCTGGTAGAAGCGCTCTATCTTACTTAAAGCACTGTAAGTTAGAGTGCAAGTGAACCAAATAGATGTTTGCTGTTGGGGTGGGGGTGCTGTCCACATTGGCTGCTGGGGGCAGTCCCAAATGCCTCCCAGGAGGCTGCCAGAATGAACCCTTTCCCCAGCCCTGCCCCTACCAACAGCTGCTGACTGCCAGCAGCAGATAAGGGGGAGAGCCCCACACCCTTCTCCCCATAGCCACCCTCCCTGGACTGTGCTGCGGCATGGCCTGGCAGGAACAGAAGAGAGGAGAAAGATCCTGGACCCTTCTCCCCACGACACAACCCCACCCCCTGCCAAGCAATGATTTGCTGTGGGGCCAGGGTGGCTGCAGGGACAGAAACCTCCCTTCTATCCCTTTCTGTCACTATGGCAAGGCTGCATGTTGGGCTAGAATCAGAGGCTGGGGCCAAGGCCAGCCTAGGCTCAGGCAGAGCAAACTCTACTTGAAGCTAGAGCACAGCCCTGCACAACGCCACCTGGAATGGTGGTGATTGCACTCTAAGTTAACGCTGGATGGGATCTGGCACACATGTTCAATAAAGTGCTGTTACAGAAAGCGCTTTAGTCTAACACCTTATCCATTGAGGTCCACCTTTTTTAAAGCATTCTATGAGCCGTTAATATTGTTCCGTTGTGGCTTTAGAGCACTTTGTGCCTGTTTAATGAGTGATATGTGTAACGCCTGTACCTAGCCATGGTGAACAGCAAATCCCTATTTACTTTTTCCACGTCATTCATGATTTTATAGGTGTCATTCATATCCATTCTTTTCTCTAAGCTAAAAAGAATCATGTCTTTTCTCTAAGCTAAAAAGTCCTAGCCTATTTAGCCTCTCCTCATGTGGAAGCCTCTTTATAGCTCTGATTATCCACCGACCCACCAGTCTGAGTTCACCAGCCATGCCTGACCTTTTCCACATCCATTTTGAGGTGGGAGGACCACAAGGGGGACTTCCCTTTGGGCACACTCCCACTGGTAACACGCTAAGGAGGAGCAAGGGCAAGGGGATGGTGCCTGTGGAAATGCATCAGCATCCCCGTGGTGCTCACATGTTTTGTTCCCTTGCCCCAACTGGTTTTAGCTTGACAGTGCAGGTAGATAGCATATGTTGGATCATCCGCCAGCTCAGAATGATCCCAGACCACACTACCTGCTTGCTTCTGGGGTGCGGGTGCATGTGTAGATGCTGCAATTTCCCCCTACTCAGCAGGCAGAGGCACAGAAACAGAAGGAGCAGACACAACTGAGCTGCTTTCCTACACAACCGCTACCTCAGCCTCCTCTGAAGTGCCTTCTGGGGAAGGTCATCTGGTTCTAGGGGAAACTTGAGGGGTGTGGAGCACAAACTCAGCTGATTCCCCCTCCTTCCCCAGAATTTCCCTTGCTAGGGCATTCAGATCCAAATCCAGCTCTTCCTCTGGCACTGGAAGGCTCAGCATGGGAAGTGAAATGGGGGTGGAGGAGACTGTAATGCTGGTGCTGGTGCTGTTTGTTGTTGTCAAGGTGGTGGGGGGTGAGTTATGGCTGGTGCTCTTGGAGGAGATGCAAACTCAGGCACAGGCAGTGGCACTGGTACTGCTCCCCTCTCCTTGCTGCTTGTGGAAGCCTCATCCCTGCTAGTTGTAGGAAAGAGACTGTGTCTCAGTTTGGGGAAGGAACTTACATCTCTCCCTTTACCCCCTCTTTTGCCCCTCCCTGAAGGGGAGGCCTTTCCACCATGCTTCATGGTGTGTTTCAAAGTGTCTTGTTTTGATAAAAATATATAACTGTATCTGTGTTCCTATATAAATTCTATAATGTAATATGCCACAAGACATAAATGTATAGAAATAAAAATGTATGCATCTGCCTTCCTATATAAATTCTATGGTGTAATATCCAATATAACTAAGAAATTGAAAAGAATAAATCAATGAATATAATAATAAAATAAAAGGGTCTAGAAGAAAGCAAAAGGTATTGTGGAATCCCACTTGCTAGGCTAGCAAGTAGGAACTCAAATCAATGGCAGTAGTAGCCTTTGTTGTCTAATGCTCCTGAGCTTCTGGAAGATAGCTCAGTAACTGTCAGACACCAAGGCAGAAAGCAGGCCAGTTCAAACAATGTTGCCTTTTATGCTGTTTTTGTATCCCTCCCCCAGAGCACTGGGATGGGAAGGGACCTCAGGGAAGGATCACAGTCACTGGTTAGCTACACAGTCAATATGACAGCAGTCCTTTGCTCTCTTTCTCCCCCTTCCCCCTCCCTCTCCTTACTTTCTGTTTCCCTTGAGGCAAGCCCAGCTTGAGCTTTGAAACTCAAAACGTGTCAAAACTTTTGAAATGTTTTGACTGCCCTCGTTTCATTTTGAAGCTGTTTTGAAGCCCTTTGTTTCATTTTGATTTTGTTGTTTCGAGCTCAAAATGAGTCAAAACATCATCAAAATGAAACAGACAGCAAAATTTTGCACAGCCTTACTGTGTGGTAGCTTCTTCTGTCCACATGCCTTCATGCCTACTAAATGGACTGAACCTTTTGGTGCATTCAGCTCTGCAGCCTGAGCCTTCGCAGTTTCTGCTTCCCTGTACATTTGCAGAGTCTTTACTAGAGATGTCTCCCTCTTACATGTATACAAAAATGAAGAACTATGGGAATTATAGAAAAGTCAACCTGACTTCACTACCTTGGAACTTACATTAGCAAACTAGGAGTCAACATTAATTTATTAAGAGCAGAGCACACCTCGAAAACTTGATTTTCTTCCTTGATAGGGTAACTGGTTTGGAGGATAAGGGAAACACAGGGTGCATCCACATGAGATTCTACTGCACAGTCATTACTATACTATACTATTAGTCATGCTAATACAAGTAGTAAATAAATGCACGATAACCAGAGTTACTGTGCAGTAGTGTCAGCGAATGTCTTTTAGGTAACACTACTTCCGACCCTAGCATCTATGAATCTACTGTGCAGTAGCCTAATAATACTGCAGAGTAGCATATTAGCACTGTCCATGCTCTGACATGCTACTGTACAATATTTTTGGCTACCATGCAATCAGCATCTCATGTAGATACACCCACAGTGGACATAATACTCTTATACTTTAATAAGGCTTTTGCCAAAATTCCATGTGCTATTCTTATAAGCAAACTGGAATAATGCAGGCTAGAAAGAATTGCCATTAGATTAATACAAAATTGGCTGAATAATCCCAAACAGAAAGTAAGTACATTGTTCTGATTATACTTCTACCTTTTTTTTACCTCCAATTATCATATCCAATTTATACACAGGATTGTCTGACAATCAGACCTGCAGAGGCATTGGAAAGATTTTGGACAATAGAATTAAAATTCAAGGGAATCTCTTCTTAAATTAGAGAAGTGAGATGCAGATGACAAAATAAAATTTGACAAAGACAAAGGGAAGGTGCTAAGTACAGGGAAGAAAAAAAGAAATGCACAATTACAGAATGATCAACAGGAAATAACTGTCTTGGCAGGAGCCTATCCAGAAGGATTATGGTGGATTACAAATGCAAGATAAGTGAGCAAGGTGATACTGTTTGTGCGTAGAAGAGCAAAGCCAGTTTTTGGTGGCATTAACAGAAGCATGCAAGACATATAAGTTGTTAAGACAACTGTACGCATAAAGAAGATGGAAGAAAATTGTCCTCCCTTGGCACAATGGACAGTATAAGAAGCAATGAATTTAAACTACAGCAAAACAAGTTTAGACTAGCCCTCAGGAAAAGATTCCCAGCTGTAAGAAAAACAGGACAATGAAACAAGGTGCTTAGACAAACAGGAATCTCTT
>NW_005841955.1:966217-966866 GCF_000455745.1 Alligator sinensis
GAAGTTTCAGAAGAATAGGTCTGGGATAGTGTGAAAGTAGTTAACCTGCATCCATGCAAGGAGTTAGACTACATAACTCTTGAGGTTGATTCCATCCTTCTGATTCTATGACAAAGGAAAATCTAAGCAGTATACATTGTGCATCTGTGGGGTTCTTATCCTGGACAGATTATGCAAGGAAGAACAGGGAAACCTTCTTTATTAACAATAACTAACTACTCTTAATATTAAGCAGAACAGCAATCAGCAATACAAGATAATTCAGTTCAGGCAGTGCCTTCTGCTGGTGGAGCACAGAACATATATACAGACACTCAATACAGATGTGATGGGCTAGCTGGCAGTGACCTAGCCCAGGGGTTTTGAAAGGGCAAAAGATGATTGGAGGACTTGGGATTCACTTTCCTCACCAATCAGGTCCCAGAGACCCGCCCCTCATGTCCCCTGATTGGCCCCTTGGGTCACCTGGAGGGGGATAAAAGGGGCAGTGCAGCTGACTCAGAGAGAGACTAGTGAGGGACCATGAGGAAGGAGCTTCAAAGAGCTAGCAAGAGCTAAGCCAGCAGGATTCATAGATTCATAGATGTTAGGGTCGGAAGGGACCTCAATAGATCATCGAGTCCGACCCCCTGCATAAGCAGGAAAGAGT
>NW_005841955.1:967996-998929 GCF_000455745.1 Alligator sinensis
CACATGGATGGTAGGAGAGGCTTCCTGCTGGGCTCCAGGATCCCCTACGAGAGGCTGTAGCCAGTAGGAGAAGCTTCCTGCTTCAGCAAGGATCTGAGCAGTGACCTGAGGGGTTCCCAGCTCGGCTTCCAGCTCCTCCAATCAGAGACCAGGCAGCTCGATGTGAGGCTGGGGCTCCAGGAAGGTCAAGAATCCTAGCAGCATAAAACAGTACTAGCACTAGTGGCTGTGTGGCAGTGTTCCTGCCTATTTCATAGGAGATCTAAAGTCAAGTCCCAGCTTTGGTGACTTGGAGTGAGCAAGCTAACAAAGAAAAATTCTTCTTGCAGTGGAAAGGGGCCATTGTGTTTTCTCCCTTTCCAGGTACCTAGGCCCTATATTTCTTTGTCCTTTGACATTTTGTATTTTGTGCCTTTTTATATTTCCCCAGCCAGTATTGTTTGCTCTGCTGTTTGCATTTTATATTTTGTTAACCCTGTCTTTTGTCAATGATTGTAAGTGTCTAACCTTTGTTGAATCCTGCCCCTTGGGGCATTGTAGTGTCTACTATACCCCCTGGTTATGCCTGTTATATTCCCAGTATTGTTTCCTCATTAAAAGGTATATGGTTAAGTCCCCAGTGGTGGTCTGGCTCTGCTCTATATAGGGAGGAGAGTCCCTACACCTCCCACAGCGCTTGTGCACCTGCTTTGATCCCTTCAATTGGAGAGGGGGTACCTTTTTGGAGTACCGCCCGGGTTACACACAATACCCTTCCCCACTAGGTAACATAGTCCTGTAAGTATTTGGGCCATATAATGACTCATCTTGTGCAGACCACTTCAAGAGTAACAGACTTTTCACTGGCAACTACAGTAGGCTCCTTTGGCTGTTCTAAAGTAGCTTCAGAAACCAGCTGTGCTGATAGCTTTAAAACAGCAGCTGGTGGACTTATCAAAACTGGACAGGACTTGTTCCACAAGTTGGTAAATCTCTGCATATTTTTGGATGAAGTATGAAGACCACATGACAAGGCTTCATTTGAATTGGAGCCACAGTCAGATAGATGTAAATGACAGAGGCTGGACTTTATAGGCACCAAGCTGTTTGAAGACCTTGCTGAAATCCCTTATGATGTTGTGTAAGGTGACCATCATGTATTCTTGTGCATAGGTGGTGGCTTCCTTGGAGATTTCTCCCTTGAATGCACTTGTTATGACTCTGCTGACATCAGTTTTGTTGATGAAGCTCAGATTTCCCTGGAATGGAGTGAAGCAGCATCATATACAAGGGCTACTTCTTAAGGCATGGCTAATATTAAGTTATGCCTTGGAAGAAGTCTGCATTGTAGGGCTTTGTCTCCAACCCCATACACAAGATGATCCCCAAAAAGAGACTACAGACTGGTACCTAACTTACAGTTTTCAGACAGTCAGTACAAGACTGCCCTGTACAAAGCAATTCCTTCCTCAGGCAGCTGATTTCATTGGTTGAAATGAAACTCAAGAATGGGGTTGGTGCAAAGTGATTTTTTAGCAATTGGAGGATCTCATGTTAAGACTTCCAATCCAGCAGCCCCAACTGGCAGGGAGGCCAGGGGCTCTTCAGTTGAGATCCTCCAGTTACAGGGCTTGGCTGAGGATACAAGGGATTATGGGTGGGGGTATCTGGAGTACACACACATATTAAGCAGAGCAGAGCTGTGGGGTCACCAGGGCTTGAAATGCTGTTGACTCTGCTGGGGTCCAGCCCAATGAACTACATTGTAAATTATGAGCCTTTTGGTTTTAGACTAATAACATGCATAGTTTGTACTCTTAAGCCTTCCAGCCTTAAGTTCAAAGACAGAGTTTGTTAAATCACCAGCCCGCATTGCCGTGCCTGAGAGGTTTCCCAACATGCTGGCATGCATGTTCACATTCCCAGCTGCATCCACTCCCCAAATAGCATGCATTCTCTTATGGGTATTCACCAAAAAGACAGACCCTCCATGCTGCTGTCATTAGTTATGGTACTTCTGACTCAGAGAGGCAAAGAGCACTTTTATTTATCAACGTTGTTTTCCTTCTTTGTTTTCTCACCTCATGTCACTTGCAGTTAAAATGGGGACATGGTCACAGTTAAAGAAAAACAGTTCATAAATAATTAAAAGGTATCATTTTGTCTGGCTGATTTTGACAAATGAAGTTAAATGAAGAAGATGCACTGTTCTACTCTGACTATGTAAAATAATGTAGAAAACTGTTAAAAGAATTATTCTGACTGAGGAGTCTGTCTACCTGCACTGGATATTGTGGACTAGATCCAGCTACCACTATTCCTGTGGGTGAGTTCTTACTCTCACAAGTAATCCTACTTGCTAATGGTCCTACTTGCCAAATAGTGATACATGTTGTGAACAGTGGCAGGGTTTAGCTTTTTATGTAACTATTTTTGCCTAGAAAAGTGAAATCAATGAAGCCAAAGTCAGAGCACTGACCTTAGAAATGAGGAAGAAGGTCAAGAGACATTCCTGTAGACTCCATGCCTGGTTATAATGCATTAAGAGAATGAAAATTAGGACATAATAGGCGCATCTACATGAAACACTTTACTGCCCCTTAGCCTAATTTACTACACAGTACAGGTGCACATCTCAACAGTAAAAATGGCTAATCATGACTAAATGTGATGCCTGCAAATGCAAAGGCAGGTATCAAATTTAGGCATAACTAGTTAACGCTGAGCAACACACATGTAGACATGACCTGGCACTAACTTCAGTGCCAGGCCTGCCCAGTCACTAGGGGGCAAGCCTGAGTGCAGCCCTAGGGCTCCTGGTTGGGTGCCTCTCCCACCCCAGGGCTGGGCTGCCTCTTTGGCAGCCCCTAGCTGCAAACTATAAAAGCCTGCAGTCATTTTGTGCCCCTGGGCACACTACACAGGGGCTTGGAGGAGCCTGTGCTCCGCACAGAAGCACTGCAGGCCTGTGTTATCCCCTGCACAGGACACAAGCACACTTTCCCAGTCCTGTCCCCTAGCCAGAGCTACTTCTTGGCCACAGGTTGGTGTTGTAAAGGGTGGCAGCTTGCTGCATCCCCTGCCCAGCTCTGAGATCCCTCCCAGGGCTGCTGGCTGGCTGTCTCTGGCAGCAGGGCCAGCACCTTCTTCCTGTTGCTGCTCACCTCCAGCTGTCTCCTGTGCTTGCAGGTGCTGTGGCACATTTGCCTCTCTGCAACTGCCATTCCCTGGCCGTGCCCCTGTCCTATGTGCTGCTGGCCACTATCCAGGGCTGGCCACACAAGGGCAGCTGCACAGGGGCCACCACCATGTCCTCCCCATCCACCCTATTGATGCCTAGCCCCACCCATGTGCACATGCCCAAATCTTCCACCCAGAGCCCCAGCTGGAGTCAGGAGGAGATTAGAGACCTCATGGTGCTATGGGGTGATGTGGATGTTCAGAGGCAGTTCACATGGCACAGGCGCTTGAGGCCTTGAGGGCACAGTGGTTGTCCGTGACTGACTACAATCGTTGGTCCAGCTATGTGAGCAAGACCATGCCCTTTATGTGGCAGCTGACCAAAAATTTGGTGCCTCGGGACCCAGGCTGTTACCCTGTAGTTTACACCAGCAGGGGTGACCTGCCCAAGCCCCTTCCCCACCCTGACCCTTCTGGTGCCAACACCTCCCCAGATGAAGGGACTTTAGGTGTTCAGCAGCCCACCCTGCCCACATCCATAGCTGCTGCACCCACCAGCAGCTTGGAGAACCCTGGCCAGTGGCTGCCTCACCAGCTCTGCACCCTCAGACCCTACCATGAGGAAAAGCAAACAGCTCCAGCTCCTCCATGGGGTGGGGAGGAGGGGTGAAGGAACTCTGGCTGGGCCCCAGCCCACCATACACTGTGGACCAAGGACACCAGGTGCAGTGGGATGCTCTCACTGATGGGGAGGCCGAGTCCAAGCCACCAGCTTCACCAGCCCCAGACACATGGTAAGTCCCATGCACAGGGGAGAGTCCTCTCAGTCCCTACCCCTGCTTCCACCAACAGCCCTGGCCCAAGGTCAGTGGCAACGTGTAGGAGGTGCATGGGAATGCACCCTCTGATTGCCCACACTTGCTGCTTAGACAATGGGTTGGGGAAGCAGGCCCATTGCTCCCCTGCAAGTGCCAGCTGATCACTGCAGCCACTCCCAGAAGCAGCTGCAGCCACTCCTGGAAGCAGCTGCAGTGATCAGCTGCAGTGATCAGTCATGGGGGAACTCCTTCTGGGCAGCAAGATCTGCTGCAGGAGAATCCCCCTGAGCATCAAGACTGGTCACATGGGGCGGGACACATGCACCCCCTGACTAAGGTGGCATCAGTCACCCATGCCCCATGTTACCCTCAAAGCATGCATAGAGGTGGGACACAGTACAAAACTTCATTGAGCAGCCCATGTCCTCATAGCTGGGTGAGCATGAGCCTTTCACATGCCAAGGAAGACATCAATGCTGGTGGAATGGATATGTAGCGCTGCCACAGCTAACCCTCCAGGTGGTGGCAAATGTTGCAGGGAAGCCCAGGCTTGCCCCCCACGCTCTTGTAACTCAAGGTCCCAAACCAGGAGCATAGTGTGCATGGTACACCAGGAATATCAGCACCAGCATGGCATAGTGGCTCAGGCACCCCTTAGTCTGCACCAACAGCTTATTGTGCACCACCCAGGGCACATGCAGCATGGGGATGTGTGGGGTGCAGTGCCAGTACAGGGGGCTGTCCCTGGGGCACTTCCCCAGAGAGGCCCCCAATTGGGAGGTCTGGGGTACAGCCAGACCCTCGCCCCAATTGTCTGGGAGCCCCACATGCCCTGAGCCTGGGTACTGCAGGCTGGATGGCATCGCAGCAGAGTGGGTGGCCTGTAAGAGGAGAGGGGGCACTGCAGCATCTAGAGCCACAGCAGCAGGTGCTGCCAGTAGGCTGGCCTGTCCCTTCCTGAGAAGAGGGCTTGGGAGACAGACTGCCTGAGGCCAGCACCCAGTGGCTGACTGGCCCCAAAGTAGTGCATGGGGACGGGCAGGGTCAGCTGAGGGATGCCTAGGCTGAGGCTTGCCTGGCTAGACTTACCATGGTCTCTGGGCACCTGTGCATGGTTGACCT
The DNA here is from genome assembly GCF_000455745.1 of Alligator sinensis. Taxonomy (NCBI): domain Eukaryota; kingdom Metazoa; phylum Chordata; order Crocodylia; family Alligatoridae; genus Alligator; species Alligator sinensis. The sequence goes on from NW_005841955.1 coordinate 973,096, forward strand.
CTGATCTGAGGTCAGACAGTGTACAACCCCTGATACAGAGCATCTAATCTCTGAAATATTGCAAACTCTCACAAAAGGCTTCTGTCTCTTGTCTCTGCAGGGCCAGCATCTGGATGTGGGGGAGAACCCGCCGGCAATGGCAGGGATGGAGCCTCCACCTCATTGCAACCCAGCACTAGATCCCACTGCATGCAGCAGCAGCAGCAGTGGCAGCAGCAGACTCAGGATCAAGCCTTTTCTGCTCCAGCACCTGCTGGCAATGGCAGAGGTGCAGGTGGAGGCCTGGTGGCAGGAGGACCTAGCCCACCAACAGTGATGGTGGGCAGAGGACATCGCCTGGGAGGGCACATGGGACCAGGCATAACAGGAGCACTGGGCCACAATGGAACACCTGGAGTGGGAGTGGATAGAGCTGCTCAGGCAGCAAGGGGCCAACCAGAGCCAGGCAAAGGAGGCCACAGACGATGACCACCAGACCCTGGACACCCTCCTGGGTCTGGCGATCACATGCATGCCCTCAACTGCCAGGCCCCACAGGGTCCTTGGTTCCCTCCCACCCACCACACCACAGCAGGCCCCTGCCTGAGTCTGGGAGGAGGCTCTCCACTGCCTCCAGCCTGCTGGAGCTCCTGGCCAGCCCCCACCCTGGGCCAGCCCCACCACTCACCCTGAGCCCATGTGCCAGGTGCAGCACCACAAAGGGACACTGGCCCTAAACTCAGGCAGCCAGAGTGTGATGGCCAGAACCAGAGGGATTAATAAGCAATAAGTATGTGCTTCTTGAAGTCATTTGGTATTTTGCCTAAACACGTAATATTAGTTAATATAAAGCTTGTAAATTTGTAAACCACAAATGTAACTTGTCTGTCATAAGTTTAACCAAAATGATAAATTAACTGTTCGTGGAACTGACTGGGTCCCATAGGCGAAGCTGTAGCTTTAAGATTAGGAGACCCAATGGTTTTTTGCTCAGGGTCCAGCCTTAAAGATAAAACTGGATCTAACTGCCTGGCACACCCAACACATTCCAGGAGGGTACATCCCAACAAAGCATATTCAAATGAAACCTAAAAGGGGTTGGGGCGTAGGTGGGGCAAGGTCAATTTCAAACCTAAAGGTGCTGTACGATAATTTGCTTATTGGATAACCCCGAGTTTGGGTAGTAACCTTTTATGATACTTTTTAACACCTTTCAATCCCATAGGGTAACAGCTATAGGGCAACATTGTGAGTGGCTCTGAGGCCAACAGATTAACATAAGATTAGGTATAAAAAGCACATGTATCAGGTAACCAGCAGGAAGGAGGGAACAGAACGGTCATTTCTGTTCCACGCCTAGACCCCAGACTCCTGGTGTGAGTGAGGATCGGATCCTGATCAAGTGATCTTCCCCAGAAACCCTCTGACAGCATCGATCGGGGATGCCTGACTTTGCTGGAATCACTTGACGCGTACCTGGCATTGAGGGACTATTGATAAGTTGCCAACCCATGTCTGTTTGTCTGTTGTTTTGAACAGCCCAGTGGCTAATACCCTCGCAGTGCCCAGTTGGCCTGCGACAGAATTGATCTATCTATTTGTTGTTATTATCTGTTATTATTATTTACTATTAGCTCTTTAATACTGCATTATCTGCTTATCGCATTTATCTTTCTGTTACCTGTTGTGTGTGTGTAAGCTATAATAAATTTGCCTTTGCTTCACACCCAACTTTGCCTCCTCAATCCGAAACTGACTCAAACAGCCCAGTTGCCCTGTGATAAAATTGATACACTTACAGTTCCCAGCTGGCCTGTGACACCAGAGGTGGAGCCACCTGCTGTCAAGGAGCACTGTCCAGCATCAGCCACAGATAAGCCCCCCACCAACCGCAGTTGCCACATCCTCTGGACCCGCAGGGGAACTGGCTGAGGCATGAGGCCTTGCCAGAGGGAACTTGCTGTTGGCACTGCCACTGCAGGTTGTGCTCCCACTGCCAGGCCACTTCCACCCAGCATGCCTTCTCTGCCCAGGCCTCCCTGAATGCCTATTCCCAGGCCTCAAAAACATTGTGCAGCACACACACTGCAACAATGAGGTTTCTCTCAGAAACTTCAAGGTAGACTGGAAGGGATTGCCAACAGCCTTTGAAGTGGTCAAAGGTGCACTCGACGAGGGCATGGGTTTGCCCAAGGCACCAGTTGAAATGGGCCTGACAGGGGTCCAAGTACTTGGTGTAGGGCCGCATCAGCCAAGGGAGGAAGGGGTAGGCTGGGTCATGGATGAGCAGGGGTGGAATGATGACAGTGCCCAGCTGCAGATCCTCCATTTTCAGTGCAAAGTGTGTGCTCTCTGTGAGCATGACCAGTCCAGAGTTCCTGAATACATGGGTGTCAGTTGCACTGTCTTCCCAGCCAGCTCTGATATAGGTGAAAGTCCCCTGGTAATCAACAACTGCCTGAAGGATCACCAAGTGGAACCTCCTCCAGTAGGGCCTGTCTGCATGGGGTGGGCAGGTCACTGGGATGTGGGTTCCATCGAGGGCCAGGGGGAATCCCAGGGCACAGAACCCTGTGACCACTGGGTCGTGTACATGGAGGACCATTTCTGCTGGCACATCCTGGAGAGTGTTGCAGACCTTGGGGACAACCTCCTCAGCAGTGACCTTGCCCACCCCGAACAGGTGCTCCACATAGCACAGGCTGGCAGGAGTGACCAATTTGAACAGCACCAAGGCCAAGCGGGTGTTGGCAGGGAGGGCTGGGCACATACCAGTGTCCAGGCACTCCAGGTGGAGCCAGATCTGGTGAAGCAGGTCAGCAAAGATGGCCCGGGTCATCCTGAAGGCATCAACCCATTGCTTATCATCCCACTCATGTTGTACCAGGTGCTGTCAGCAGTCCCAACTGATGCAGTGGGCCCATAGGCAGTGGGGCTGGAGGGCCAGGAGGGCAATGGTGGCTCCAGCAGTGGTCTGCTGGAACACTTTTTCAGTGTGCCTGGCAATGGGAGCTGCATGATAGCAGGGACCCTGAGAAGGCATGCAGCAATCATCCAGGTAGTCACTGCATGTGGGGGAGTTGGGCGGAGCAAGGTGGCTGAGGGCCAGGTGCTGGTGATGGCGCTGAGCCAGCAAGATGATCAAGATGGCCGGGGGATCAAGGGACCCTGTTGCTGGATGCCAGGGCCAGAGGGTGGGGTAGCCATGGCTGAGAAGCACAACTAGGGCAGGAGCAGAGCTGCCACATGCTGCATGTGTCCATGTCATGCTGCTTCTCTCAGCAGAAGAAGTCTCTGCCCAGACTGCACACGTGTGGGGGGGGCAGGGGGGGAAGGGTTAATAATGGCTGCCAAGTGCACTGGAGGCTGGAGCTCTCCCTGGTGGCCACAGTGGGGCATGACAGGGTTGGAGAGATCTGGCACTAACTTTAGTGCTAGATCCCTTCAATGTAGACACCTGCAAAAAATCAGTTAATGCACATTAAGCTAATGTGCAGTGAATTTAGTTGTGACTATTTGCACATGTAGATGTGCCCAGTGAAGAATAAAACAACACTAAAAATAGAATATGGCAAGGCAAGAAAAAATGCATTACTAGTATCGATGGAATAAATAGGCCAACAGAGGACGGTGTAGTTTTGTATATTGATGTTGTGGTAAACTAAAGTAAAAGTAAATGGTAGCATGACAAAAGAAAAATTGTTTGAGGTCTAAATCACTCTGGGGAAAGGAAGAGCATTAGGAATTTGCTATTGACCCCTGGAATAAGATTTGGATACGGCTAAAGTTCTCTTCATATTACTAGAGAGATACATTCTTGAGCGCTAAGTACAAACAGTCAATAAGCCTGAGGCTAAATTAATTCAATCTTTTGCAGGTTAGTCTAAGCTGTGTAGATTGATCTGATAAGCAAATGAACAGACATTCAGTTTTGATTCTGGAAATGCTGCCACATGCTTGCAGTGGCCCAGGCCAGAAGCCAGGGGGTGCTAGAGCACACCTCCCTGCTCAGCTGAACCAGACAGCTTGGGCTGAAACTAGCTCACCCATCCTAAAAGAAGGAGTTTGTGGGGAAGGTGCAAACCACCCTGGGATGCTGGGAGACTATGAGTTAATTTGAATCTGGAGGGGATCTAGGACAGAAGCTCAATAAACTGATTTAATTTAAATCATTTAAGTCTGATACTATATCCATTCAGGTGTATCTTAAACTGGTTTCAGCCATTTTGAAAGCAGTTTATGTACACTGAACTTCTGCTGTGTTAGAGATTTGAACCAGTTTCCAATCACTTTTACCGGTTTGTGTGTCATTTCTGTCCCTAGTAGATATGAATCTTATTGTGGAAGACAAACTTCTTAGCTATACATTATAGAACAAACATTACTAATGGTAAACCACAAACATTGCTGAACATTATATCAGACAAATTTCTTCACCACTGAACTAGCAAGAGATGATATTATTTAAAGGTAAATCTACTCTATCATCAATGTCAAATAGGTAAAATTAGATTAAACTGAGCTCTGTGCTGCTGCAATTAGGCAGCTACTGCTACCTGAGATAGCTAGTTTAGAAGCTAGTTCTTGTGTCTTATACTCCATGGCAGTCACTTCTACATCTGCAATTTAGATACAGCTTTAAACTTAGTTTTCATATATCCTGACACTAGGGAAATGACCATAGAAAATTACCTTAGAAGGCTTAGATCAAGGAATCATGAGTAGATTCAATTTAAGCCATATGGAAGATAAGCAAACAGGGTTCTCAAGTTTTGGATTTCCATATGGAAACTAAGAAAATAAAGAAAATAATAGATATACTTGGACTGAAGAGCTCAGGGCATGAATGTGGAAAAAGGTTGGAATTTTTAGTTCAAAGGTGCAAAACATATCTGGAATTTGTGTCCCAAAATAGGGGGAAACTTGTATCAATGGCTTTTGACTTAGGGAGGGCTGAATAACCCTAAGAGAAAGAATATTTTTTAGTGTTAAGGAGAGAGTCTACAATGAATGGAAAAAACCTTGATCAAGGGGAAAAAAGCTACATTTTGGAGATCGAAGGCTGCATCCCCACAAGCAGAAACATGATTCTTGCAGCACCTCAAAACCTTTTCAGGCACTGTAAAATGTAAACAGTGCATTTGCCTTGATGCATATTTGCAGTATGATGGCAAATCAGATCCCAGGAAATTCCGGTATCTAAAAAGAAATGCTAAAAAAATGGGTGCACCACACATGGCAGCAGCGTATGCCTCCTGGCCAGCCAAAGCCATACTCTGGCTGCTGGACAGGCTCCACATGCCCAGAGCACCACTGCTGCAACCCCAGAAGGCCCCCAAGACCTCAGGTGCTGGCCCCAGCCTCCCCTACCCCACCCAGGGCAATTTGCTGTGCACCAGAGCAGGCATCTGGGGGCATTCCTGGAGACAAGTAGCAGTGACACAAATATGTGCCACTGCTATTTGTCCCCAGGGAAACGCACTTTCCTGCTTATGAGGACACCCCCAAAGAGTGTAACAATAGATTAAGACCTGAAAAAAGACTAGCTGGGATAGATATTGCAGTAATGTTCAAGCAAGTATAAATCAATTATTTAGGTATATAAAAAGAGTATAGAAAAAAGAAGTGGGGCTCTTATGCAGTAAGGATGGTGTAGGTAAGGCTTAAAAATTAAATGAATACTGTGTCTCGATTTTCACTAAGGATGTGGACTCAGAACCTTGGGCACAAAGGCAGATTAATCAATAAGAATGAATAGATAAAATGAGATAACTCCATATGTGAGGTGGAAGCAAAACTCAGTTTAATGCACTCAGGTCAAGAAATTCAAATTATCTCTGTTCCAGAATACTGAAAGAGCTGGCATATGAAATGTCAAGTCCAGTAGCAAGAAATGGTAATGAATCTATCAAATCAGAATTGGTCCAGTATGACCAGAGAACAGCTGTAATAGTATCTATATTTTAAAACAAGGGAAGGTGTTTTCCAGACCACTACAGAAGCATGGAGTCTGACCTCAATAGCATGCAGAATTTTAGAACAAGTTTTGAAGGAATGAATAATTTAAGGCATGAAGGTAAACAGAAAACGGAATAAAAAGCTATTCAGATTTACCAAAGGTAGACCATTTTAGACATATCAGATATCTGTCTTTGATAAGAGAGACTATCTTTTGGGGAAAAGGAAATACAGTAGATCTAATCTGGACATCAATAAAGTATTTTATACAGTGCCACATGGGAAAATACAAGTTAAGATAGTGAAGATGAGAAGTAGCAAAGTAACTGTAACAGGTATAAGGAGCTGGCTCAATAGTAGATGGCAAGAGGTAGTAATGAAAGAGGAAGTGTCAGACTGGAGTTAATATATGATGTGCCCAAATAATCAGTTTTTGGACTATTCTTATTTAGTATCTTTCTAAATTCACTATCCTACTAATAGAGTACATTAGATGACCATTCTGGGACTAGTGTAAAGCGGTGAAAGGATGGTGAAGTCACAAAAAGAAGCCTAGACATTGTTCTTAAGGCACCACTGAGGCACAGCAGGGTAGCTCCACACCTGGAACAGTGCCAGTTGCAGTGGTAGCTATTTTTCTGCACCCACACACTATAGCAGTACCCAGAGCTGCTGCCCTTGTTGTTTTCCCCTGTCACTTACACTACTACTGGGACATCATTTTGAATGGACTTGAGGAGATCATTTTCCAAGTGGCCTCAAGGTCACATTCTAGATAAAATATTTACTTACTTTGACCAGGTTTTGGGAGAGGACTGAGGGTGCACTCCTGGAATGAAGAAGAGTGAAATGATACTTTGTTGAAGGTGGCTGTCTGGATGACTTGTGTGATCAATAAACGCTGATCAATAATGCAGCTGAGGTAATGTTTTTATATTAAGCTGTATGGCAACTAGAACCGCTTCATAGGCATTGTTTTACTATTAAATATAAATAAGAATACACATCACATTTCTCTTTCTCTTTACAATTCTTCTCTGTTGTCAGCCACTTTTAGCGCCCGTCTGATTTCATAAGAGCCTGGTTCTTGTCAGGTCCCTCTTTCGACACACTCATCTCATAGCCTCACTTCAGAGTTGGACTTCAGGCTAAACTTTCCTTACAATATCCTCTGAAAAACAAAACAAAAACCACACACACATTTGGCCTGGTCAAGACATAACAAATGCAAAGGCAAAAATACTCTTTGAAGCATATGAAGTACTTTTTAGGATGCAGAACAAATGGACAAAAAAAAAAAAAAATCAAGAAATAAAGCACATTTCGCCAAAAAAACAAGTGATAACTGGAGACATCTAAATCATTACACCTCCTCTTTTTGGATGGACAATTGGGTAAAAGACACACAGAGGAAGTATTTTGTTCTAACTGTTCTGTGGGCAGACCAGACGGCACTGGTTATCTCTGTCCTCCTCCATCTGATCAAAACAAAAATAAAAGCCTTCCACTGTGATAGCTAATTAAGTTATTCCTTTTAGCAGAAGGGTAGAGGCTTGTGCTTTTGCTCCTCACTGCAGAAATCCATCTCTATTCAGGAAAGGTCTGGAACAAATGCTTTGCTTTAGTGAGAATCTCAATGCAGAATGTAGTGTCAATCTATATGCAGCTACAGGTGCCTTGCATTTTCATTAATTTCAGAAACAAGCACCATGCCCAGCTGCTATCTGATACCAACAAGGGAACGCATGAGCTATTTCAAAAATACATGCCAAAAGGGAAACATTTTCCTTATGCTTTTCATCAAGGTTTTCTTTTTAAGCAACTTTTTTTAAGGGTGCTTTAAGGTAAAGTGGCCTATAGAAAAGTTCTAAATTGCCTTGAGTAGGAAGATTTATCAGTCTTGTGATTGATGTGTGGTAATATGTCTCAAAGGATTTTCCAGAGCCTTTGGTCTCCATGAGCTTGTCATATTAAAGCTGACATGTGAAACCCACAAACTGCAGATCTTTTGAAGATTTTAATCAAAACTAGATAACCTGAAACCCAGTGAAACTGAAGAAAAAAACCAGGACAACTGGCTGAGCAAAACAGGAACTAGCCCACAAAGGATTTGGGTGCTAGGGCATACTAGTTAAACACTAAAGAGCTTTACCTTTTAGATGTCTACAACCCTGAGTTGATGCCCGTGGAATATGAATGAGGAAAGTACGTCACAAAAGGAAGGGATTCTCAAAAGCCAGCATGCAAACTGGGTTGCTGCTGAAGCTAGCAGTTAAGAAGCATCACACAGCTTGCTCCCAGTCACAGGGAGGCACCAGCTCCTGCTTGGAGGTCACAGTTCTAAATTTGTTTCCTCAAGTTGAATGCACAAGCCCGTTGTTTCAAACATTGTTCAGGAGTTCATGCATTCTTTCAAAATAATATGTTACCACTCCCTTTTACCTGAGATCTCACTGGTTAGAGCATAAACCCAGGATGTTGGGACACCTAGCCTAATTTCTTCTGCTGCCAAAAAGGATTTGAACCCACATTTCCTATTTCTCAGGAAAGTGTCAGATTATAAGGTACTGGGGCCCCAAAGAGCCCAGTGCTCTGTAGCCAGGAAAAAAAAATCACCATGTTATTATGCTAGAAACAACACTTTTGACACAGTGTTTTTAGCCTACTAAACTATGATTGTGTTTTCTGCGTTACCAACTTATTTTCTTTTGTTATTTCCCGAAAGGTGAAATAACCTTGTGGAGCTCCCCCTGGGTTTGAATACATAAATACCAGGAAAAGTTTATTTCAACAATAAAATGTATGGCTATCATTTTCTGATTACATGAAATATTCATATTAAAATGCTTAAAACGTTTATCATCAGGATTGTTTGGTGTAGAGATCCAGAGGTGAGATTGATATCACAAGCGCCAAGAGGCATGTAACTGCATGAAATATTGGTAATAGTGTTATTCCCGTTCTTAGATAACAACATATGCAGTTCAGATAAAAATACAAGTTTTACTGTTAAGGATAAGAAATATATTAAGCTAGCTGTCAAAAACTGCAATGTGTACCGTGTATACATTGTAAGAAAGCCACCTTTTATAGTGATCTGCTGCAGAGGAGAATAGCCTAGGGCTGGCAGCGTTGAAGACATCTGAGCTAAGTGGGGCAACAAGTTGCGTGAAAGCCGATTTCAGTTGAGTTGCTTGTAGAATTTCACTGGATTTTTGTAACCTGTCAGAGCTGTCAGTCTGCAATTGAAAAAGAAAGTGCTTTCTGTGTAATGAAATTACATTTGTGATTTGAAGACTAGACATTATGGAGATGTGTACAAAATATGTGAGGTAGGTGACCTGCTCTCTTATGTGGCTAGAAAAACTGAACTCTCATTCAGTGCAACTTCTGCTTTTCAGGGTCATGCTTTTAAACTAGTTCTGTAACTAGGGTCAGACCATAGAAAGTTAAGGGACTTTTTCCAAAGCCATACAAGTCCACATTCTCATGAAGTAAAGCTCCCATTTCAGTTCAATGGGATTTAGGACTGCAAAATTTAGCCCTTGTTTAAAATTCTCCCCAAGACTCCAGTCTTGCGGTATAGTGAGGCATCTTTATTTTTCCCCTGCATGTTATTATTTAGTATTACAGTAGTACCCAGAAGCAATAATCAGTGTTATGGCCCATTCTGTAAGGCGTTATGCAAACACCCAGTCAAAGATAGCATCTGTCCCAAAGAACTTGCAGACTGTTTTATTATGATAAAAATCAAGGGAGTGCAACAACACAGGTAGGTGAGCAGGGACAAGAGCTGAAACCATAATCTATCTGTGAATGTAACTGAATGGCAAAAATTTGGCCTTGTTTTCTTAAAGCAAATATGTGACACATGCATTTGTAATCCACCTAGCCTTCAACTGTGAGCTGCTCCCTATAACACTCAGGAGAGATCACATCTTGGTAAGGGATTTAAAGGAGAACAAATTTCTCTGGACTCATTTAAGAAGGCGTTCTATTAAAAACTTTCATTATCGAATAAGGGAAATGAGAGAATAAATCAAATGATTGATGATATGGCATTGTTAATGGAGAGATGGAAATGGCATATGAGAGCCAATAAACAGGAAGAAAGAATTGTGAAGACCCTTAAAAATTCAAATTAGCATCTTAATTTTCATTGCATGAAGAAGGGGGGAAGCTAATAGCAGGTCTCAAGGAAAATGAGTAGGAATTATCATTTCTCTCAGGGAAGCTGTATCTGCAAGCAACGGTATAGACAGACAGATGAGAGAGTAGAAAGAGTTTGAAAAGAACAATGTAGCCATTTTAACTATAAATTGATGGAGAGACACCCACTAGGGATGCAAGGATACCAGGTTTCCATCTCAGGGTTAGAACAGCTTGCCTGGGCCATGCATTCCATATTGGAGAACGTGTGACTTCAAGAGCATTGTGGCAGTACAAGGCACCTCTAAGCCCTACTTCGCTACGTTGTCCATTTATGGTGATAAGAGTCCTAAGATGGACCTTCTGTAAATTAAAGATGACTCCATTCCCACCAAAGGAGAGTAATAGGAAAAGCCAGCCATAGGATTGAAACATCCACCTTAGCACAGTAACCTGGGCGTGTGCAAGTTGCATGCAACACAAAGGCACACAACTTGTGAGCAAGTGGAGGTGAATCAGGACCATTGTTTACATACTATGACCCACGTGCAAAGGCAGCATGAGCCAACCAAAAACCATCAACTTGGATAGTTGTGCACATCCACATCTGAGCTGAACTGAGCCTGGACCTGGGGAAGCAGCTGACTGGGAAGGAACACCTGTCAAATATATCCAGTACACTAGACGATGTTCAAGACAATCATGAAAACTTGTAGATTATTTCATAGGCATTGCAACCCAGATCTACTAAGATATATAGATGCCTAATTACCCACTGGGACCTCAGTGCCTTAGAGAACACTGTCTATAGTTCTGAATTAACATGCAATTAATTTAAGAAAAATCATTTTTATTCTAAGAAAACTTTACAACTATAGAAAAGAGGGAAAAATATTTACAGGCAAATGTTTACCTGGCCTCATCTGCCATTATTGAAGATATTTGTGGAGTTGTGCTGTATAGGTCTATCTACTGTATAATCCAGTGCTATCCAAGAGCATCTGGTAAACTGGTATGGAATATTCTTTTGGAGAGGGGCTGATCCAAAATCTATTGTAGTTAAAGGAGTCTTTCCCTTGGCTCCTTTGTGCTTTGGATTGGCATGGAGTGTCTGCTAAAAAAAAACCCTTGGTGTCACTCTGAATGATTAATTCATTGGAACAGAAGGCAATAGCAGCTGCAATAGTGAAGATGAGCTCATTCGTTTTATGGCATATTGTTTATTACCAGAACAACAAGGTAACAGTACAGAAGTATGTCCAGAAGATGTCTGGAAGACAATATATTTGTTAGAACATAAAAGAAAGACTAATAGTTTGTAGCACTAGAGCACCAGCTGTACACTGCTGTCCCTAAGAATTATCAATACTCCACATGCTGAGTTAATTATTTAGCTGTTTTGCTCGTTTGCCTCATTGCTTGTCAAAGCTTCTGAATGCCTTATACTTGAATTAAAACAATTAGTACAAGAATGAGTCACCCATTCTAATGGCTCAGAAGTTACTGCTCTTTACCCATATAATAGAGGTAGTTAGTAATGTTTGTCTGAAGTCAGACACCTTGGAGACTAACTTAGTTTATGCCTCTCTGAACCAAGTCGTCTCCAAGGCTGTGACCCCACAAGTGGAAAAGCCCAGTTTGCGGTGCCTCAAAGACTTTGAAGTGTCGCAAAATACATGCGGCGCACATGACTTGGTTTCCTGTGCTGCATATTTGCAGTGTGGTGGCAAATTAGATACCAGAAACTCCCTGTATCTAAAAAAAAATGAAGCAAAAACAGCAGCACAGTGCATATGGCTGCAGTGTGCATCACCCAAAACTAGAGCCTGGCCAACCAGAGCCACGGGCCAGCTGTCAGCCAGGCTCCGTGCACCTGGATCGCCACCACTGGAGCCCCAGGAGGGCCCCAAAACCCCAGGTAAGTCTTCTAGGACCAGCCCAGGTGCTGGCTCCAGCCTCTCCTACCCCACCTGGGGCAATCTGCCCATGCCAGAGTACACATGCAAAGGCATGGTTGGGGAAAACTAGCAGCGATGCAAACATGCCTCTTCTTGGGAGAAATCCCAAAGAAGAAAAGTGCATTATTTTTTTGCTATTAAAAAAGGTAGTTTATACTTTAACATAGATTTAGGCAGAAGGCAGGGCAGGGTGGCATCTTAGAATATGTCCCAATGAATTTCCCTGGGGACAATCATTTGCCACTGCTAGTTGTCTCCAGGGAAATGGACGTTCCCACTCGTGTAAGTGTGCTCTAAGGTGCTACCCTGCCCTGCCTTCTACCTGAATCTATGTTAAAGTATAAAGCACCATTTTAATAGCAAAAAAAAATGTACTTTTCTTCTTTGGGATTTCTGTCTCCATAGTTGAAAAAAATATCGGTCAATGGATAGTGGCAGAAAAGGTTCTTTGGATAAATCTGATATTTTTTATTAGGCCAACCAAATAGTTGGAAAAAAATTCTTAGCAAGCTTTCAGGTTTAAACACTCTTTGTCAGGCTGAGGAAGCATCTGCAGTTTGTTTGTGCTCTTCGTGGATTAAATGAATAGTAAAGAAACCAGGTATGCATGCAAGAGGCTGGCATGCATGCAAGAAAGCTAGTTAGTGAAGATGTAAAATGAAGAGTTAGTGAGTGAGACACAGGCGGGGTGGCAGGTTCCCCACAACAGAACCATCATCATTCCTGGATCTTACAGCTGCACCTCCAGAAATGTAATATATCTCATCCAATGCACCAAATACCCTGATGGAAAATACATAGGAGATACCAAACACCAATTGCATACCAGAATGAACTCACCCTGGAAATCTATTAAAGACAAGAATACCCAATTACTGGTGGGGGCACATTTCTCACAAGAAAACCACTCTCTCTCCAATCTCTCAGTTCTAATCCTCAAAGGGAATTTACAAAACACTTTTCACAGACAAACCTATGAGCTTCACTTCATCAACCTTCTGGATACAAAAAATCATGGACTAAATTTAGACATTGGATTTATGACACATTATAACTTTCCTGACATCTTACTCCCCAGGTACTTCTCCACTATTTACCTGCTACATTCATCCCCCTTCCTCTTCATCCCTCCCTCCCCACCTGTTTCTCACCCACTGACTCCTCAGTTTACATCTTCACTGACTGGCTTTCTTGCATGCAGACCAGCCTCTGGCTTCGTCACTATTCGTTCAATCCAGGAAGAGCACACACCAACTGCAAATGCTTCCTCAGCCTGACAAAGGGATTTAAACCTGAAAGCTTGGTAAAAAAAATTTTCCAGTTAGTTAGTTGGTCTAATAAAAGATAACAGATTTACGCAACAAACCTTGTCTTCCTATTTTCTTAGACAAACACAGCTACAACCTACATTCCTGTCAATGGATAGTGGCACACAAAGACTCAGTTTGATGATCTAAAACAGCAAAAAGTTCACAGCCATACACTGATGATCCTGATCCCTTAGTATAAAAATTAATATTATTGGTAGTACAAAGCCGTTCTATACTAGTAAATTAGTTCACTGGGTAATTCTCCTCTGTAGGGGAATACTTATCTGCCACAGTTACTCCCTCCCACTATTATTTATGTAAAGTACATCCCTAAAGAGGATCCCCCAACTGTCTTCACTGTCCCTGGGTGCCATTGGCAGTCAGAAGAAATTAGAACATGCATTCATCCTGCTGGAAATTATACCAGAGTATAGTCCAGTGCTTGGTGGACCCCCTATTCAAGGAATGATAAGAAGTACCTTGAAGTAACTTTTGGACTCTTCTCTTTATGCCTTTACCATATGCTCTTTGTCTGGTGCACAGAATGTATCCTCTTATATAAAACCCACTTCTCCCAATGGTGGGGGAATCCTCATGTGCCTGAAGCAGCACAATGGGAATTTTGGCAGAGCTGTGTCATGAAGAATTTAAAATCTGGAGATTCCTGGAATAAAACTCTATCTTTTATTCATAGCTAAATGCTGATTTTAAAAAAATGTGGCTAATTAATAAACCAAAAATACATTCAACTAAAACTAAAATAGAGTTTACACATCATAGTGATAGAGTATAAGCTGGAAAACCAACATTTTGCCCTTACCCAATGAGATATTTGAAATACTGAAGGTATAAGATAGACGCAAACCTGTCAGTCAATACTGAAAAATACTCTATCACAATTTAACATAAAAGTGAACATAGAAAACACAGCTACAAAGACACCCACTCCTCAGATCTTATTCCTTGGCACTTCTATTCTTACAATTTATTTCTATATACAGCATACAAACCAAAGATTGCTGAACCATCCGTGCCAGTAGCAAATGTTTTTTCCCCTGTTTTTCCTTTTTCTTTTTCATTTCTAGCTAGGATATATAAGAACTGTTGGTCTGTTACTGAAAAATAAAATTCTAATGGATTTAAATTTTTGTCTTGCCTGATGGTATCAGAGGATGTCTGCACATGGAGAGATTGCATGTAATTATTACAATTTATTTATACAACTTAATAGTTTCAAACATTTTTTAGAGGTTTTGCTGCTAAGGAAGCAATGATTTCTACTAAAAAGCCCATGACTAAGCCATAAACCACAGCACAGGAACATTCCTGTCAATCATTTATCTATTGATCTACTAGTAAAAAGTGCACAGTTGCAAAGAGCGAATTGGGTTTGCATGAAGGCACCTTGGGTTTAATAATAAATGTCAAGTATAATTTGGGACTAAAAACAATACATTCACTAGCTACCTTGAGATCCAATCTGACAGCTCAACTATGTATGTAAACTGTAAGGTGCTTAATAACGATCTATGCAGGCCAACATAACACCATGAGGCATGGAGTCATCCTGTAAATCATTTGAGTATTTTCTAAATGAAAACCTTTTCATATCCCAGCAATAGTCATGAGCAAATGACATGGCAAAGCTAGGTATGCTTGAGTTCATTGTAAAAATTATTTCGTTTTGAATAAATAACTTACATTACATGAATGATCTATGAAAATAGCTCTTCTTTTCCAGCTGAAGTGCTCAGAATATTACACTATTTGAATTATGAAGACATTAATGTAGTGAAACTGTAGCAGTCAAAGTAACCATTGAAGTATTAGTGAGCACGCAAATCAGAATATCCTCTTTCTTACTAGGGCTTCTCCTAGCTCCAGTAATACGCATTTCCTAGTTTGTCGCTGATCAAAACTATGAGGTGTTTAATTGATTTCACATTGCCACTGCCCTTTATCTCCTGCTTCACAGGCCACACACAGACATTACACATAAACCTGCACAAGTGATTGAAAACCAATCTATACCTGTAACAAAACAAAACCTTGGGGCACATAGACTGGTTTAAAATCAGTGAAACCCAATCCAAGATAGACCTGAATTGATGTGGTAACAAACTTCATCAGTTTAGGTTACAGTCTAACTGGTTAGATTGATTTATGAATCTTCTGTACCAGATCCCCCATCAATTCATGTTAGGTCACTTTCTGCTGGCATCCCAGGATGCTTTGCAGGTCTCCACTAGCCATCCCTCGCAGGAAGGTACGGTAGAGCTTTTGTGGCCCCCAAATACCCCCCATCCCCAGGCTGCCACAGAGCCAGATCAGCACAGAATCTCTCCCCAGCACTGTATCCTTTATCCAGCCTGCTCCCAGATGCAAGGAGGAGCAGGGGAAGGGGGACTGAGGCTTCTGTTGCATGGGCCCAGCTCCAGCTGTCAGAGACTTACGAGCTAACGCAGACTCCCCCTCCCCTTACGAGCCAACGCAGACTCCCCCTCCCCTTCCCCCCCCCCCACCTTCTTGTGGCTTAGAACTGGCTAGACACAGGATCTGGGGCTGGAGAGAGATTCTGTGCTATCTTGAATCTTTGACAGCCAGACTCAGGTCCATGCAACAAAATCCACACGGTCCCCGTCCCCACCCCAGGTCTGACAGCAGATGTTGGGGGCATGTGCCTGTCAGCTAATCAGAAGTGGCCCACCCCGCTCAGCTGTATTTGGCTGCCTCAGCAGTCTCTGGCATGCTGGGAGGCATACAGGAGTGCCCCCAACCTGCTGGCCTCAGCCAATGCAAGCATTATGCATGCCCACCCCACCAAAGGGCAAATTTGTTTTCTGCTTGCTCCCAAACTACCCTAGTCCACTTAGAGAACCCCTTGTAAATTAGTATGAATCCACCTCAGCCTTTTTGAATGTCTGTACCTAGTCACAGTGTTACTTCTGGGACTTCCCCGTGAATGCTGGGGAAATCTGCTAACATTGTATTATGTTGACAGGTGAGGCAGCAACGCATGTCATAATCTCTGTACACTGGCCCTGCACCATGGATCATGTGGAGTTACACAATGTGTCACATCTAGGTCTGGTTAGCTAAAATAAGATGTAACTGACTATAGAATTCAAATACTAGATCTTTCTGAGCTTTGTTTCCTTCTCGTTTGGCTAATACACTGTTTCCCACTTAAAGGGACAATAAGTTCATCTAATAATCAAAATTTTGATGCATTTATTTATCATTCTGACACTGAAAGGAAGACAGCCCCAGGATTCCAAAGATATCAGTATTGATTTTTGACTGTTTTAAGAAAGAAACACTTCAAAAGATGGAACTTTGGCCTCGCATTAAAATTGCAGTGCTAGTGTTAGATTGTGGCTTTTACAGCCATACGCACAAAACAAGAGAGAGGTCAGCCACAAAAGAGGAAAGAGGAAAGAAAGCCACTGAGCCAATTGCAGAAGGCCAGAAGGTGGGGAAATTCTCTGCACCCCAAGGAAGCAACTACTATACATGTTATAAGGCTACAAAATGTAATTTCCCCTCTTCCCCTCCTCAGCATTAGTCTGTAACCTATAGCATGATAGGGAGAGGTTAGAGCTACAGCTCTGTTTCTATCCCTTGACACCTCTGTTAGGCATCTAATAATACTGGTGAAAATAAGAACTAGCTCTTCCTTATACTTTGAACTAAAGCATAGGATGCTTTGGGTTATTTTTTTTTAAATAGAGCTTGGTTTTATGAGGTGTTCTCCATAATATCTCTTCATAATATCATCTGAAGTCATTAAGAGTTGTGTCAGCTACCACTGCTTTTTTAAATATGGTTTTGTTCAGACACCTGTCCAATGGCGGGTTTTCACCCCAAAACCCTATCTGGGGTAGAGGCTTGTCTCTATCGTTCTATGTTTTTTGTCAATCTCTGTTGCTTATCGCCTTGTCTGAGCGGTTTTTGCTTTTTTTTTCTTTCTTACTCTGTCTTCTGTACTAAGACAGTTTTAGTACCTTGGCTAGCAGGCCGAAGTCCACCACAATGTCTTGCTGGACTCTCCCACTTGTTCACAATCTTGGCTGCCACGACTTGTTATGGGAGAAAATAGAATGCCAGGGCATGTGAGTTTGACGTTTTTGCTCTTGAAAGC
The DNA here is from genome assembly GCF_000455745.1 of Alligator sinensis. Lineage (NCBI taxonomy): Eukaryota > Metazoa > Chordata > Crocodylia > Alligatoridae > Alligator > Alligator sinensis. The sequence goes on from NW_005841955.1 coordinate 990,591, forward strand.
TGTCTTAGTGTAGTGAGGGCTCCACCAACCCCTACACCCTCACCCATTCCACCGGGTGTTAATTCAGTAGTCTCAACAATCTGCCTCCGAGCAGTACAAATGCTCTGTGGGTCTCTAGGTCTGGCCAATCAATAGCCCCGATGGGCCCGCTTGTATTTCACCCAGCTTGGAGCCTTGCACAGACCTGCCATTAATCCTAGCCAGTTCTTTCGCCTATTGTCCCGATACTTGCAAATGCACTTTCTATCTGGGATGACTTCCCTCTTACTGTAACGAAAAGGAGAACAAAAACAAACCAACACTTCTCCTACCCTTATATTCCCAACTTTATGGTACTCTTTTTCTTCAGCCCTGCTATTAGGGTCTTTACGGTACCTCTAACTGCCTCACAGCCATTTCAGTTTCTCTGGGGTGTTTCCTTCAGCGTTCTCTCCCCTAGCAGCTCCCTCCACAGAGCTGCTTCTCTTAAACCTGGTCTTCGGTGCTTTCTCAGTGCCTTTGGCTATCCCTGCGGAAATGCTGAGAAGAGTAGAAAGGCCTAAGTACTTTTTCACAAAAAATGGTGGCAATATCTCTAATTAGTTTTTGTTATGCACAAGGAAGTTTAAAAATAGTCATAGCTCTTCTTAAAAAAACAGAATCATAACATCATTTTATCTCAAATCCAGAATTTCCCTCTGCTCTGATATCTTCCTTTCCCTTCTTGAATGTCAAAATTACCACTCCTTCTGCAAAATCCTACCCTTATCTCCCCACCCTCCATTATTTCCCTGCATGTGTCTATTATATCTGTCCCCAGCCATTGCCAATTTTTTTCATAGAATTCCACTGGAAGTCCATCTCTTCCTGGCACCTTGCCTCTCTTGCAAGCTTTTGAACAGTCCTCCACCTCTTTCATACTTAACTTCTATTAAGCTCTATTGCTTCCATTATCCCCTCAAGGAACACCTTAATTTTTCTTCTATCCACTCCTCTTTTTTTGTACAGTTCTTTATAAAACTCTGCTGCTTTGTCCAACTGTGAACACTGTCTTCTATTTGGATTCTTTCTTCAGTTCTCACTTATTTCAGTTCTTTCCTTCTTTTTCTCAATTTTGCTAATAAATAGTTATACCATGCTTCCCCCTTCTCCACCCAAGGAGCTCTGGTCAGGGAGATTTTCTCAGCCACTTTTCTTTTGAACCATACTTCAGTCTGTCGCTTTATGTCTTCCAGTTCTTCTTTCACTTGTACTCCTCATACTGCCCCCTTTAATAATTCCTGCTTCCTTGTTTGCAGTTCTTTAGCTCTTCCACCCTCTTCACCTCTCTTTGCCCAATATTTCTGAAAAATTAACTTGTTCTTCTCTTTATCATTGTCTACCACTCCCAGACACTTTTGTAGTATCTCTTCAGTCCTTCATCCTTTATACAATTCCACGTATTCTTGATAGGTCTTCTCATCTTGTAATAACTGAACATTTGACTTCCACTTCACTTTCTCCCTACCTTCACTTTTATCTAATCTCACTTCCATTCTCAGCATCCACTGGTTGCTGAAGGTCACATGTAAGATCTCCATTCCAATCCCTAGCCCATTTGATGTTAATACCAAATCAGTCCTCACCAACTGTTTCCCACTCAGTTCCATCACTTTCTCACCAGCCCATACATCGTTCAAATCTCCAACTTTTATTATATTAATCATTACTTTTGATGAGCTGTCTAGTTCTGTCCCCCCTCCATCTCCTCTCCTATCCCCCTCCTTGATAATGCAACTGAAATCCCCCATCAGAATTTGCTGCCTACCTCCACCTACATATACCTCTACTTTCTTAAACAGTGATCCTTCTTTCTCTTTCAGCTGGTGCATATATATTAAAAATCTCTAATTCTTTCTTTTCAAATGTACCACCATCTGTTGCAGTCTCCCTTCCACAATCACTTGCACTTGCCACACTGCCACTTCCTCACTCTTGAGCAAAATCGTGACTCGAGCTATTTTGTTTACGTCCAACTCTGCCCACCACAATGGTCCTCATCCCCATCTCTTTGATCCCAATCCATATTGGCATCATCTTATCCCACCTCTTCCTTGATAACACACTTCTGACATTTATAGATGTAATACAAAAGTCATGCTGGTCCATTTAAATTTCACATCTCTACCCTTTTACAAGTCTTCTATGCTGCTGCTTGATGCCATCAGCTCTAATCCTCTATCCTCTTCTCATCCTCACACTCTTGGTCAGCTGTTTAATTGCTTTAACATTTAAGAAAGTTTCCCCTTTTCCCTCCCCAGCACCTTTCTGTTCCCCTTTCCTTCCCGTTCCCCTCTCCACTCTCCATTAGATCCAGACCACATCAACTCCAATAAGCTCTTCATCAACCCGTCTCCCTCCTCCTTCTCTCTTTTTCTGCCTTTTTCTAAGCTTCATAGAGTGTGATATGTTTCCTTTTCCAATATGGCTCTCTTCTTCTTTCTCCTGCTCTATCCTCACTCCTTCTTCCTGTATCATTCCCTCCTCTGTCTCAAAGTCACTTGTTCCACTTATCTTTTCTTCTTTTCCATTTTCTTTCTCCAGCTGTGCTACTTCAACTACTGACATTTGCTCCCCAACTGTTCCTTCTAGTGGTGTCTCCTCCACTGTAATGGATTCTGACTCAACATTTTCTTCTCTGCTTTCCCTTTCCTGTCTTTGTTGCTCTTCAGTCAAAGTCTTTGGGAAGACCTTTGAGAAAATTATCAAGGGGCACACCTGCAAGGGCCCAGCAGGGGAGGTAATGCTCAAGGGCAACCAACATGGGTTCACTGAGGGCAGATTCTGCCTGACTAACCTGGTTTCCTTTTATGATCAGGTCACAAGGTCACTGAATGAGGGCATCGAGGTGGATGTCATCTTCCTGGACTTTAAGAAGGACTTTGACACTGTTTCCTACCACATTCTCTCAAAAAAACTAGGCGACTGCAGCACTGATGCCTACACAGTCAGATGGGTGGCAAATTGGCTACATTGTCACACCCAGAGAGTGGTGGTGGATGGGTTGTTTTTGACCTGGAGGGATGTGGGCAGAGTCACTGTTCCCCAGGGCTCTGTCCTGGGGCCTGTACTGTTCAACATATTAATCAGGGATCTGGATGTGGGTGTGGAAAGCACACTGTCCAAATTCACTGACAACACCAAGATGTGGGGCAAGGTGGCCACACTGAAAGGGAGGGACAGAATCCAGCTAGATCTAGAGAGTTTACAGAGGTGGGCAGATGAGAATAGGATGGAATTCAATGCAGACAAGTATAAGGTGCTGCATCTAGGAAGAAGGAACCAGCAACACACCTATAGGCTAGGGAACATCCTTCTTGTCAACACAGTGGCAGAAAGGGATCTTGGAGTCATTGTTGACTGCAGGATGAACATGAGCCTCCAATGCGAGGAAGCGGTCAGTAAGGCTAGCTGTGCCTTGTTGTGCATCTACAGATGCATCACAAGCAGGTCCAGGGAGATGATCCTTCCCCTTTATGCAGCATTGGTCAGGCTGCAGTTGAAGTACTGCATCCAGTTCTGGGTGCCACACTTCAAGAGGGATGTGGCTAGCATTGAGAGGGTCCAGAGGAGGGCCACCCGCATGGTCAAGGGGCAGTGGGTCAGGCCCTATGAAGAGAGGCTAAAGGGCCTGAATCTATTCACCCTCCACAAGATAAGGTTGAGAGGGGATCTGGTGGCCATTTACAAACTCACCAGGGGGGACCAGAGGGAATTGAATGAGGCTCTGTTCCCCTAGGCACCACCGACGTTTACTAGGACTAATTTAGAGAGAAGGTTCAGGCTGGACATCAGAAAACATTACTTTACAGTTAGGGCTGACAGGCTCTGGAATGGGCTCTCAAGTGAGGTGGTGCTCTCTCCTACCTTAGGGGTCTTCAAGAGGAGGCTGGACAGATATTTGGTTGGGGTGTTATGACCCCTCACTAGTTCCTGCCCTGGGCAGGGTGTCGAACCTGATGATCTGTTTAGGTCCTTTCCAACCCTAAGCACTATGAAACTAAGACACCTGACAAGAACACCCAATTCCAGTCTTGAACGGTGGCTAATTAGCATATAGATACTTTGTAGGAGGTATCTGGAGTCCATACACATACTGAGCAGTGCTGAGCTGTGGGGTCACTAAGTCTATGGGTACTATATTCAAATTGCTAGTTGTTTGTTTTTCAAGGTCAGTTTTTTTCAAATTTGTCCCTTATGTTCATGTGCTTAGAGACAGCTGGGTTTGCAGGAGGAAGAATTTGGGGGGGGCTAGAGGGCAAAGGGGCTATCTGACCTCCCAGGTTTATCTTCCCTGCTGTAGTAGAGGAAGATCAATAAATTCAAGACAGCTATCCAATAATTAGATTCTATACCTGGAAAATTATATCAAAATGTATACATTTTCCATATATAGAATCTAATTATTGGGGGTCATCTTATAATCACTGTTGTCTTATATTTGAGTAAATATGGTACCTTCTTTAAAAAACCCAGGTCACCCTTCATTTTCTCTAAACCCTCTCCTACTTCCTTCCTTGGCAGTCGGATACAGAGAGTAATCTGAGTAGCAGGTGTTTAATGGTGACTTCACCCCTAAGCAGTACCTGCCTGCTTGACTGTCTGCTTAACTTCTCACTTGTATAAGTACCTTCTCCTTATGGCACTTTTCCAGTCATTATTCATCCTGTGTATAATACCTCTTACCATCTGTAGTGTTTTGTATGGGAATTAGGTTGACTGCAGCTGCTTAGGCTCTTCACTAGGACCCCTGATTCAGTGCAGAGGATAGATGATATTTTAGGAATAAAAAAGGGCTGCATAATGAAGGAAGCGGTTATTTGTAAGACTCCTACCTCACAGATGAAGAAGTTAGAAAGTGTATACTGAATCACCTAGGTGACTGCAGGAATAGAGGAGATGGGCTTGTACTTAAGGAAACTGAATATTGTCCTGAAGATCTGAATTGTATCACTGCCCCTGCCACAGTTCTTATGAGAGGCTAGGCAGGTCATTTAAGACTATTTTTTCTTGGGTTGTCCCTAAATCTATGTTATAAGTGCAAAATTTCATACCATTGGGTCTGATTTATCAAAGTGTTAAACACTCACAGTTGTAACTAGAATCAACAGGGACTGGGCTTTAGACATATGGACTAAGTACAGACAGTCAAAAAGCCTGAGGCAGAATCAATTCAATCTTCACCAGTTTCTCTAAGCTGTGTAGATTGAACTGAAAATAAACTGAAATGATGTTTAGTTTTCAATTCAGAAAGGCAGACACAGGCCTGCACTGACCCAGGCCGGAAGCCAGAGGGTTGTAGATCATGCCTCCCAGCCTGCTACTGCAGGGGAAGAAGCCTCCCTCCCAGTTCTGGTCTCCTAAGCCAGATGTCAGAGGGGGAGCTCTGCATCTTTCCCCATGATGACCTGGGATCCCCCAGCCCTGGTCTGCCCAGCTGCAGCAGGTGGCAAAAGTAATTCCTCCCCTTCAGGGCTGGGTCAGCGTAAGTCACTGACACATGGAAGAGGGACAAAGGAGTCTCTCCCCGAGTCTTCTTCCTGAGCTGAGCATCTGTCCACATGAGGGAAGCCCTATGCTGAGGATCCCCTGAACTTCCAAGAGATGTGGTGCTGGCTTCTACACTGGGGGTCTTTTAAGAGGAGGCTAGATGAACACCTTGCTGGGGCCGTTTGACCCCTGTACTCTTTCCTGCCATGGAAGGGGGTTGGACTTGATGATCTACTCCGGTCCCTTCCAACCCTACCAACTATGAAACTAGTCTGCTGGCAGAGAGGTGGACGGAGTGATTCTCCCCATGTGGCTAGGCTGGCATGAGTCACAGACATGCAGTGGAGAGTGGGGAATGAAGGCCCCTGCCCTGGTCTTTACCCCCTCAGCTAGGGCCTTCCTAACTGGGGAGGCCTGAGCCTCAAGGGAATTCCCACCATACACACCAGGCTGATCTAACCCCTCCCCCCGCCCGAAAGGATTGGACCCCGATGCCTGGCACAAGCCTCTGGGAATGCCCGGCATGTCTTGCTGGCTGCTGCTGGTGCCCATGTCCAGCAGGACACACTGGGCATTCTCGGGGCATTGCACCAAGTGACAGGGACAGGAGTGCTCCATAGAGAGCAGGATCAGGCCCTGCCACCTGGTCAGGTGGGAAAGGAGAGGGGAAGGACCCCCAGGGCCCAACCCTCACTTTCAACTGGGAAGACCCCAGCTTGGGTGGTTAAGACTGGGATGAAGGACTTTGTTCCCCACTCTCCTCCAGTGCAGCAGTGAAGGCAGACACTAGGCTCAGGAGACAGCTGGAAGGGGGCACTTCTTTCCCCCTCTGCACAGTGGATCAGTCACTCACACTGGCCTGTCCTTGGGTGGGGGGGGGTGTGGAGGGGAACCTTCAAAGACCACTCAGGACCAAGACTGTGGACTTTGTTCCCTACCACCACCACCACTCTCCTGCTGCCCCACAAGGCTGAAAGGACAGGCAGGACCAGACTAGGAAGCAGAGGTATGATATAATACTATGAAAAACTGGGTGCTAGGCATCTCAGATTGTGAACTTAATCTTTTGATTCTTCAAATAATGGTCTGTAAAATGAGATTAATAATATACCCTTGCCTTATACGGTCACTGTGTTTATCAATCAATTATTTGAAATGTATTCAGATAATACAATGATGAGCACTAAAGACAAGCTCAGGGTAAAATTATGATTCTGAATTCAGAGTTGGATTTGAATAAATTGTGTAGCAAATAATCAAAATATTAAAGAGATGCTCATTAAATCTACATTGCCCAGCCTTTGCACTTAATGAGCCAAGAGCGCTGTGGGAAAAAAAAATGTGATTGTGTAATTAAAACCTATCATAACAATAAGTACAAAGGGTCCAAATTAGGATTAGTTGGTTATTCTTAATCCTAGCATTCTCCAATTTCTGAGAGCTTGGCTTTGCAACCTTAATACTCCTTAAAGAGCTCCCATATCCTGTTTAATCAATCTGCTAGAAAAAATCCTTCAAATTGTTACCAAATTTGCCCATTACTTTGGGGTGTGCTCATTTATTAGGGATATTTCTAGGGTCTTGGTGATTCTGTCAATGTGCTGCTTGTGTTACTATACGGAGCTGTATCTCTCCCTTCTGCAAGCCCTCACCCCCAGTGGAGCTATCTTGCAGGACTCAATCTCAATGGGACTGGGTTCCTCCAGTCACCAAATCAGTCATACACACAAACTAACGTGACACGCCTGACCTGGCCGGGTTGATCAGCATGGACAGGCTGACACCCTCATATGCAAAGAATCAGTTCATAAGAGCAACAATAAAATGCAGTCAGACACAAGCACACAGGTAAACAGAATCCCTCTGAATCCCTCTGGGTGTCCAGCTGACATCCTCATGGGCCAGAATTCAGTTCATAAGGGCACGTCTGAGTCAAACTGGGTCAATCAGCCTGTACAAGCTGATCCCCTTATGTGTTTCAAACTCAGCACGTCCCAATCTTTGGCCTCTTGATGAGCAGACCCCACAATATTTTTGGACTTCACAGGGATCTTTAGCTTAGGTAAAAGAAACGTTGCTGCAGAGCACAGGAGGAAAGAGAAGCAGAGAAGGAAAAATATACCCAATTATTACCAGTTTGACTATAAAAGTTATTTATTGCTAAGCATATGAAATATATAATAGTACTAGTAGTAATAAACATACAGAAGAAAAACAAACACCAACAATGACAGTACTACCCTGGTTTCACTAAGTATTTGGGGAAACTTAGCTCAAGCTTAACTGATACAGTTCAGGTTCAGAAGTTTATGCCTAGAAAGAAGACAGAGAACGCTGGGATCTCACCTAGTCCACGGTACTCAGGCTGCAAAGCTGACAGGCACAGTCCATAGCACAATCCTTGAAGAGAGAGATGATCTGTTCTTCCAGCCGCTGGAAGAACAGATCATCTCTCTCTTCAAGGATTGTGCTACAGACTGTGCCTGTCAGCTTTGCAGCCTGAGTACCGTGGACTAGGTGAGATCCCAGCGTTCTCTGTCTTCTTTCTAGGCATAAACTTCTGAACCTGAACTGTATCAGTTAAGCTTGAGCTAAGTTTCCCCAAATACTTAAGTGAAACCAGGGTAGTATTGTCATTGTTGGTGTTTGTTTTTCTTTTGCATGTCTATTACTACTAGTACAATTATATATTTCATATGCTTAGCAATAAATAACTTTTATAGTCAAACTGGTAGTAATTGGGTATATTTTTCCTTCTCTGCTTCTCTTTCCTCCCGTGCTCTGCAGCAACGCTTCTTTTACCTAAGCTAAAGATCCCTGTGAAGCCCAAA
>NW_005841955.1:998939-1006450 GCF_000455745.1 Alligator sinensis
AACTTAGAGGTGTGTGTGTGTCTGGGGGGGGAGGGGGAAGTCCTTAGTAAATCCAGATTAGAACTGGTCTGATAAATGCTGAGCTGGGTGTGTGTGAACATGGGTTGATTAACATTTGGAGCACAGATTCCCCATCATGCAGTGCTCCCCTGCTTCTCTGGTCCCAGAATTCACTGCAGTCTCTGCTTCAGGCTTTCTGTTCTCCATCTCTCATGTAAATGAATGGTCATCTGGTTCCATCTCGGATGCAAATGAGACCTAGGGCAGTTGGTTCACTCTTGTCACCCTTATCTTGAGGGTCTTAGGTATGTCTCTCACTGCATCTTAATCAGTTTCGTTTAGGTAGAGGAGGGGAGGGAGGGGGGGTTGAGTCCTTTGTGAGTCAGACAGACTGCATCCTGTGCCAGGGTTGCCCAAGAACACACAGCTGAGACGTAACAAAATGTGAAATTTGAGTATAAGAGGTCAGTCTGATGTACAAGAAGGACAAGGACAAAAACACTGTTTTTGTTTGTAATAAAATCCATGTAAATAAATATACAACCTTATGTGGTAAAAAGATTTTATTGACCTGTCTTTGTGATGGCTTGTTTTTTGTTGTAAGTGCGTTATATAGATAATCCAAACAAGCATCAAAAACTTTATACTATATGATTTTGTATATGACACATTACAGAGAAATAATCTCTTCAAAAAATGTTTCAGAATTGGGGATTGCTTTTTATAAAATCATCCTTCCACCTATAAAGACAGATGCCATATATCCAACTGTATAGAGATCAGACAGAGACAGAAAGAAAGGAAATGTATAGATGGTGAAGTGAAAGTGACCCTAAAAATGATCTAATGGTTTCCAATTAAAAAATAAATTAGTTTACCATCCTATCTCTTAGCATCTTGAAGAAGTAGGAGCAAAATGCTGTGTAGCTCCCATAAGTAGTTAGGAATCTCCACTTTCAACCTTTAAAGTCCACATTTCTAACTCTAGATGAGCAGTGCCTAAACGACCTCAATTTGTTACTAGTGAAGGACTCTTGTCCTTGTACGTCAGACTGACCTCTTATACTCAAATTTCATATTTGAAGAATTTTTTTTTGTAGTAGATTGATTAAAGAAGATATGGCAGCTGTTTAAACATGGTAAGAGACTCAGAATATTAACAGCATTTCTTACTAGAAGGTTTAATGGACAGAAGAGTGATGATGCAAGTAAATTATCAGAGACACAACCACTGCAGTTAATCATATGACCCTGCTATATACCATATATTTATCACTACCACTCATCGTGATATACCACTCATGTATTTCTACCTTATGTGTAAGCAGTTGATCAGGACCAGAATCAGAAAGGCAAGCGTTTAATATGATTCTAGTTAATATTTTTAATAATCAGATTGCCATAAGTCTAGAAAAAGAAAGGGATGAACCTGAATGTAAAATGGGATTTCAGAGAAATATAAGAAGAGATTATAGCAGACCATCTGTGATGATATTACTAGCACTCGAAAAGTGAACCTTAAGAATGGACCTTTCAATCATGTCTTTTAAAGAGACAGCTTGGATATCAAGGAAACAAGCTGAGTCTCATCTCTTGCTGAAATAAAAGCTAGGAAAACCCCAGTAAATTACATTGTCATTATAATAGCTACTGAGAATGTGCAGCAGACCTCAAAAGAGACCCAGTAAACTAGAATGCTACAAGGAGTAAATTAATCAGAATTAGAAAAATGCGGGTGTGTCTACATGTGCATTAATGTTCAGTAAGTTTATACGAGTTTATAAGTTTATACGAGAACATATATACACGTACGACCTGCTGGGGACAGATTTATTCCCAACAGGAGTGGCCTGGTCCAGAACTGCTCCTGCCCTGCTCTGTCCCCTTACACCAGCAAGGGAGAGCTCTAGACTGCCTCAGGTGCCAGCCTGGGAGCTAGCCCCAATGTGCAAGGGGCCAGGAGAGCTGTGCTGGCTGCAGGGCAACTGGCTCCTACCCCATGCATATCAGGACCAATTCCCATGTGCACAGGGTTGGGAAAGCTGTGCCAGCCCCATGGGGATGGAAGCCAGCTCCCCTTGCAGCTGACACAGTTCTCCCAACCCTATGTACATGAGGGCTGGTCCCAATGTGCACAGGGTGGGAGGGTAGCTGGCACAGCTTTCTCAGTCCTGTGCACCTGGGGACGGGACAGGAGATAGCTTCCCGCTGCAGCTGGCAGAGCTCTCCCAGCCCCATGCATGCAAGATCCAGTTCCCATGGGGACAGGGTGGGAGATAGCTGCCCTGAAGGTGGCACAGCTCCCCCCACATGGGGGTTTAGCTAGGCAGCAGTGGCCACATGCTGCTTGCACTGACTGGGAACAAAATTTCTCCCAGCCGAAATCTACACGTGTGCTACTGTGCATTTTCTAATGTAATAGTAAAACCAGTACATGTGCAAACAGTGATGGCTTACTTTGCATGAGATTAGTCTAATGAGCAGTAAAGCATCTCTTGTAGACACACCCTGTATAAGGTACAAGTTAAGAGAATCAGAATCACTCTGCAGCTAAAGCTAAATAGCAGACGATCACTAGTAGCTATCTAGTTAGTTGATTGTTTTGTGTGATTTCACATACCAGGAACTGGAGTAGGAAGAAGAAAATGGCTTAAGGCCACTAGTTCCTTCCCTCTGAGCACAAATTGGTCAGACTCCAGCATCTGCCCTAGAATCTTATATTTGCTACCACTCTCATGCTTTAAATATTATTATTACTATTTAGTACTTGTATTACCATAGCACCCCTGGATCAGGATCCCATTATGATAAGCTCTGTACAGGAACAGGGGTAGTAAATTTCCATTATTGTAGTGCCTATAGGACCCCCACCAGAATAAGCCCTCTTTAGACTGCATGCTGTATGAAAACAGACATGAGACACGGCTAACTTTATATATAAGTAATGTACCTGAATGGATAATACAATCATTAAATCCAACTTCCAGTGAAGAAAGAAAGAGAACATTGGTGACATTATATGATCATCTGCTCCACTCTACCAACTATGTCAAAAAGAAACAGATTAACCATTGCTTTAATGCAGTTGTCTATGTAGTTGCATTGCTCAAATGGACCCAGTGTTTCTTCAGAGACAATTCCTGGGTATCCCAAGTGATAGTTGATTTCTGTTGGAAGGGGATGGGAAGCAGAAATCTTAGGCCCAGAGAAACTATATCCTTCATTGTGGATCTTGTTGGCTGCAATGCCTGCTCCAGATACCTTCATCTCACCTACCAGCCCTAAGGCTGACAAAAACACAAGTAATGAGACATCCATGTATAGGGACCATGAGTCACCAGACCACTTAACTTCAAGCAAGTAAGGCCAGATAACAGCACTGGGTACAAAGTTCTGAACTGTAAGAAAGGAAGAAAAGAGTGAGAAAGAAAGTGTGAGAATGAAGAGGAAGTATGGGTTGAAATAGAATTCATGAGTTGGTGGAAAAGAACCAAGTAAGAAAAGACACAGAGGAAAAGAAGACATTACCTAATGGATACCTTCTCCAGAATCATTTCTAGCTTCTCCTTACCCCAGCTATTATTTTAACATACTATGATTAGTAAGGGAAGGGGGGGTTTCCTTTAAAATTGATTATTATGTACTTGCAAAAGGCCACCCATTCCCTTTTTCATAGCCAAGTGATTTGGAACAGTGTGAAATATGAGGAATGCAAAGAACAATGAAAAAGGGGGCATCTAGGGAGGATGACAGAAAAGGTGGAGGTAGAGGCAACACTTCTGTTGGACAAAGCTGAGGAGACTATTAAAAAAGAGCAACAGAGAGAAGGAAGACACACTACTGCAGTCTGGAAAAGCAACAAAGATGGAGAAGTATTAATTTTCAAATATACCAGGAATCGATAACAAACTGTAAAGAAAGAAAACTAACATTTCATTTGGAAGAAGATAAGTCTAGGCCTGCAGGCTGTATCTGAAAAAGGGCTTTCCCTTCCCACAGACTTAGTGTGACATTTCTATATTATAATTTACCAATCTGTGCATAAAAGGCTGTCTTTCAATGGGTAAGGCAAAATTCTACTTCAGATCTGCACAGCAGCTCTTGATTCTGATATTCTGCTCTCCCTACCCACGGGAGCAGAATATCAGTCGAAAACTGCCATGAAGATCTGAGAGTAGACTTTTGCCCTTTGTGCTTTAGATTTAATGGGTTAGAAAGAAATATGCTGATAGAAATTCCAAACGATGCTACAATGCTACAAGACAGAAGCCCAGTCTTGCAGGCTGTTTCTGTGAAGATGTTCTCTCTTCTTCTTCCAGAGAAAATATAATTATTTTGGCTATTAATTTAAATTGGATTAGATGGGAAATAATGGAATAACTAAGGTAAACATGCTCTGTACAAGTGGTTTAGGGGAAATTGTCAAACAAACAGCTTTTTAAAATAGCCAGAATTCCTACTTCTTACCTGTTCTCTACCAGCTAACGTACAAATATCCTGATCACTAACACAAGAAAAAGATGCCAGAAATAATCTCAAGAAGTGCATTACTTTTGAAATGGAGAGGAGTGATTTAGTTCACAAAAAGTCTGTCAGAATTACAGTGGTGTCCATAATTCTGTACTAAATGCATTCTAGTCATGTAGAAGGGACATGTCCTTTTTTTAACTAATATCTTTACACTGTCTTCATGCCTCTGGCACACAGCATCATTATAGCAGTTGTCACTCTGCTGAGGTTCCTCAGTCCGACTCTGAACTATAAAATTTGCCACATAATTTTTCAAAGACATAAACCTGGTCACATCACAGGGTCAGTGTTATAGCTGTTAAGCTGTCTGAACTTCTGATCCCAACTCTCTTTGGGCATCTTTATACATGCTCCAGGATGGAGGGGGAGAGAGGGACACTTTAATTAGAGTGGCTCCCAAGAGCCACTCTAATTAAAGTGCCCACAGCATCTCATGTATTCAGTGGCCTGAACTTCAAAATGGAGGCAGGGGTGCTTTAACTAAAGCTTGTTCAATGAGCTTTAATTAAAGCACCCCTGCCACCATTTTGAAGCACAGGGATGCTGAATACACATGACACTGAGGTTGCTGAAGCATGCTAATTAGCACACTGCAGCAAACCTGATTAATGGAGTCTGCTCCAATGCATGTTAAATAGTAGTTTTCAAGCACATGGGTATGTGCCCTTTGGGTGTCAGGTTTCAATATAGTATATTATTCTTATTCACCAGAAGAAAGAAGAGCTAGGGGTTGCCTGGACAAAATGTTGTCTACAACCCCAAGGCACACTGCACCAGGGTCGCCATTCCCCTGGGCCTTTGCAACAGGTATGAAATCCTCATAGCACCTGATGAGCCAGCAGAACCACCAGCTCCTATACCTGAAGAAAAAAGGCATCCTGCAACCACTCCTAAGAAGAACTGCAGAGTGGTTGTTGTGGGAGACTCCCTCTTGCGGGGGACCGAGGCGGGAGCAATCTGCCTCCTCAGCCCATGAGGTCTGCTGCCTCCCAGGGACCCTTATCCAGGATGTAGCTGAGAGGATCCCAAAACTTATCCATCCCTCTGACCACTACCCCATTCTCCTTATCCATGTGGGCACAAATGGCACAGCTCAGAGCAATCCCAGCCAGGTCATGGATGACTACAGGACTCTAGGAGCAGGGCTTAAAGTGTTGGGGGAACAGGTGGTTTTCTCCTCGATCCTTCCCATTACAGGTCACAGGCACAGGAGAGTGAGAAGAATTCAGGAAGTAAACACAAGACTGTGGCACTGGTGGCATCACAAAGGCTTCAGCTTCTGGGACCACAGCCCATACTTCAGAGAGAGAGCCAGCGAGTTATTAGGAAGGGACAACATCCACCTCACTCGCACAGGGAAAAAGCTCTTCTCAGCCAGAATGGCTGACCTGCTTGACTGGGCTTTAAACTAAGTTCACCGGGGGATAGGCAGATAATCACTGAAGCAAGCCCACCAAGCATCAACCACCAAACCATTAGATCAGGTTGTACAAAGAAACAAACCCCTACCCCACCCCAGGAATAGGGCTCTTCCAGGAGTTCAGGGCCTCTGATGGCAAGCTCACTTGCCGTTACACAAATGCCAGGAGCCTGGGGAACAAACAGAAGGAGCTGGCTCTACTCCTAAATAGTAATTATTATGATCTCATAGGGATAATGGAGACCTGGTGGGACTCCACCTATGACTGGACCACAGATATAGATGGCTATACCCTCAACAGGAGAAATTGTGTAGCAAGAAAGGGCTGAGGTATAGGTCTCTATGTGTAGGTCTCACTTCCCTACAGGTGGAGATTGGCAACCAAGGAGGGCGACTTGAGACCCTCTGGATAAGAATAAAGGGGGAATGTGGTGAAGGGGATATAACAGTAGGAGTCTACTACAAATCTCCTAATCAAGAGCAAGAACTTGACCACAAGTTCTCCAGGGAACTGGCTGAGGCTGCACTCTGTCAGTGCATGGTTGTCATGGGCATCTTTAACTATCCAGATATCTCATGGGAAGAGTACTCAGCCAAATCCAATTGGTTGCAATGCTTCTTTACAAGCATTAATGATCTTTATTTGTTTCAAGAAGTCTATGGACTGACAAGGGGCAAGGCACTGACCTGGTACTGGCCAAAGGGGATGAATTAGTCAGTGACCTGAGAATCAAAGGAAAGCTGGGAGACACTGGCCATGAGTTGATCACTTTCTCTATTCACCACAAAGCTGACAAGTCAGTCAGCAATATGGAAGTCCTCGACTTTAGGAAAGCCAACTTTTACAAGCTTAGGAGGCTAGGTGGTCAGGCCCTGAGAAACCATAATCTGGGAGGGAGGAATGTTCATGATGAATGGTTGCTCCTCAAGCATGCAATCCTTGAAGCACAAGGGAAGTCCATTCCAATCCACAGAAAAAGTAGCAAAAGGACTGGATGACCCCTTTGACTCAATAGGGAACTCTAGGACCTCCTGCACCTAAAAAAGAAGCTTATAGAGGATGGAAGACAGGGAAAACCACTAAGGAGGAGTACTCAGCACTAGCCTCCACCTGTAGGAAGCAAACTAGGAAAGCCAAGACTGAAACCAAGTTCCATCTAGCCACTGAAATCCAGGACAATAAAAAGTCCTTCTTCAAATATGTGGGAAGTCGGAAAATTACAAAGGTAATATTGGACCCTTACTAAACTAAGTGGGGCAGCTCATAAACAACACCCAGAAAAAAGCCAGTCTCCTTAATGATTACTTCACGTTGGTCTTCCATCAGCCCAGTGGGATCACCCTGCCTGACAAGAGGCAGGATCACCAGGAGAAGGGTGAACCTGTACCTATCATTACCACTGATCTTGTGAGGGAACACCTTGAGAAGCTGAACATCCACAAATCAACTGGCATGGATGGAATGCACCCAAGAGTGCTAAAGGAACAAGCTGACATTATAGCACAGCCTATGGTGAGGATATTTGAGAACTTGCAGCGCTCAGGCAAGGTGCCTGATGAT
>NW_005841955.1:1006486-1020416 GCF_000455745.1 Alligator sinensis
GAAAAGGGACGATCCAGGGAACTATAGGCCAATTAGCTTGACCTCAATCCCTGGAAAGATCTTGGAAAAAGTCATCAAGGAAGCCATTACCAACATCCTAACAGAAGGTAATATTCTGAGAGACAGCCAACAGGTCTTTGTGGTGAGTAGATCTTGTCTGACCAAACTGATTTTCTTGTATGACTAGGTGACACATCACCTGGACAAAGAAGATGAGGTGGATATCATATTTTTGGACTTCAAGGAAACCTCTGACCTAGACAATTTCACGGTCTGATGTCTGGGGAACTGGCTCCGTGGATGGACCCAGAGAGTGATAGCTGATGGAACCGAATCAACTTGGCACACTGTAACTAGTGGCATTCCCCAGGGCTCCGTTCTCGGACCTGTACTCTTCAATGTGTTTATAAATGTTCTGCACCCCGGTGTTATAAGCGGACTGACTTATTTTGCTGACGACACCAAATTATGGGGAAGTACAGTCACACTAGAGGATAGGCTGGCGATCCAGGCCAATCTCAACAGGCTTACAAGGTGGGCGGATCAAAAACTGGTGGCATTCAATGCCAAGAAATGCAAGGTGCTCCACCTTGGGAGAAAGAACCCACACCAAACTTATAAGCTCAGCAGTTTTACCACAGGAGATTTTACCACACCTTCAACTCTCCTGTGAAACATGAACTTTCATTTCTACCTAGGAGAACTTTTACAATCTTTTCTCCTATGCCTGAAGAAGGGTGTTTGTGCCCAAAACTCTACAAACAAATTTTTTTTTTGAAAAAAATCTAGTTTGTCTAATAAAAGATATCACCTCTACCATGAGTTCTGATTCCTTTTGTCTCTAGACCAATATGGCTACAACCTGGAAACCTGACAGATTACTTCAGATGTTTCTAAAGGACCTCTCTCTGTGTCCGTTACTTTCTGCTTCTTTTTCCAACAGCCTCTTATCAGGGTTGATATGACTATCCAACTGGAAGCCTGCAGGCTGTGTCCCCCTCAGGCCCCTGCAGCAATGTCTCCCACTGCCGCACAGTGAAGGAGGGTAGGGGCCATACCGCCCTTGTAGCCTGCACAGGATGGGATGGGGGGCTACCAGTACTGCCCATGCAGAGGAGGTTGGGGGTATCCCAGTAGTCTGCCCTTGCAGTGTATAACCCATGCAGTGCACTGAAGTTGGAAAGCCCTGAACTAGATCAACACATTCATACTAAAAAGTCTAATACCACAATGTAACTTTAATGTGCTGACCAGGTTGCCTGCAGTATTTCTAAAACAATTTAAAATCAGTATTTTGGGGCTATTTCATAGCAACTCTACTATTGCTATGCTAGATTCCAATTTCTTTCTTAGCCTTACCTCTCTCCCATTCTGTAAAATATTGCCAGCTCATAGAAGTGAGAAGCATACCTGATTAAATGGTGTTCTATGTCCTATAATATGTGGCATAAAAAAGAGGCTATTTTCACCTGTTTGAACTGTTGAAAAGGCAGGCAGTGCCAGTAAACCAAGTACGTCACCAGACAAACAGTAGTCCCCAGAGGACAGATGCCTGGTTCTGCTGTTCTTATTGCTGAGCCACTGAAGACAGGCTAAATGTCTCTTAAATGTGCAAGCAACCATAAAAGTGAAAATGACAGACACATGAGGCTGTGGACAGGAGAATAAAGCTATAAATTAGAAGGCAAAGCATAAATATATCACTGAAAACTGAAGGGTACCACTTCGAGGAGAACATTGTTTTCATTTTAGCCAAAGACAGGTCATTTAGAAGATTGGATGAGGTTTTGGAGCAATTTCTTCATAGGGGAGCTTCTGTTTACAACATCATTCCACTAGAGCCTTTCTAATGCTTTGAGAGAGAAAAGTTTTTACCAGCGAGGTGAGCAGACTATTGAGGAGATGCTGACAATTCTATAAAGACACTGTTTGGGAAGCAAGTGATGCAATACATTTGTTAGGAGATTGTCTTCATCAAAGTCTATACACAGTTAGCAGGCATTCATAAAGAGAAAAACAAGGTCTTGGAGTCACGTTCATTTGTCAGGCTACAAAGTGCCTGAGCACTTGGTAGTGCTGCGAAGTAGAGCACTATGGGGACATGCACATGTGGGTAACCCCCAGATTAGAGTGCTACAGAATCCCCTTAAAGATATGCTCTCCAGCCAGGAGACAATAGGAGGTTGCTCCTTAGCTTACCCTGTCCCCAAGGGAACATGTCAGTGAGCCAGAGAGGCTCACTAATGGGCTTGCCTGATTAGCTGTCCCTGCCATGGCACTAGCGGATGAGGCTGCCTGAAAGTCACCTGTGAGGCAACAGTCGATTGGGCTGCCTGTAGGCAGCAGCAGTAACCTCTGATCATCAGGGATCCTGGTCTTCTCTGATTTAAAAAAAAACAAAAACCAATTTTCAGATGAGTTTTTTTCCTCAGAGAAAACCAGGATCCCTGATGATCAGGCAGCCTGCAAGTGGCAGTAGCAGTGGCTGCCTGGAAGCTACCATAGCAATGGCTGATCAGGCCACCTCTGGCATTTGATCAACTCTTGTAGCTGACCCAATGGAGCAGGACAGCATTGGCTCTATAACTGTTGCCATTGCTACAGGCTGCCAGGGAACCAGTCATTCTCCTTCCCTCCTCCTGCTTGGAGAGGGGTAGGAAGAGCCAAGAACTCTAGCATGGTGGAGCACTGTATGTAACTGTCCACACATTACATGCAGTGCTACAAAACAGGAGTTTTTGAAAAAGGAAGATTTTTTTTGTGACACATCTGCCCTTGCTGTAGTGCTACAGTTGGAACATTTGGATACTTGCTTTTTGTAGTGCCATAAGATGTATATAGTGCTACAAAAGTAATGTGGGTACAAGGCCATCAATTAGACTTTTTTCCGTACTTCTTTCGACTTGTTAATTTTGTCAACTTTTATGAATCAAATGTAGAATAATTTAAATTATTATCTTCATTCACATTTTAATACAAATGTCACACGTCTTACCCATAACTCGAAAAGGATTTCCATATGGCTTATCTCCTAGTGCCAAGTTATTAATTAGGAAAAAAATCAGGAAGGCCTCAAGCCTACAGACAGCCATACTACAAATAGTATTGTAGAAGCTCTGTGGGTTCTTCCCTGAATCTTCTTTTGTCTGTAATCAGTTAACATCTCTGTGGGTTCTGTTGGTGTCCTGACTTAAGTTATCTTATACATTTTCCCTCAAGATTCTGTTATTTTTGGACATTCTCACCATATATGTAGAATATTTTTATGCCTGCACTCCCTCTCCAGCATTTTATGGCTCCCTTTTTTCATTCATTTTGCTTACCTTTAAAGGTGTAATGTACCCTTGACAGAGAGATTAGATTCTTATTCTCATGGAGTTATTCTGGATTTATTATGGGGTAAAGGAGATCAAATTCTTACTCCTCCTCTCTCTAATTCAGGGAGGCAAAAAATAAAACGGAATCAGATTCTACAATTTAAAAAATCTAGGTAACAATTGGTTAAAGGAACTACATCCTTAGATTGTAAAGCCTTCTAAACCAGGATCGTATCTGTTTATTTATTTGCACATCACTAGCTGACACTGGATTTCCTAGTTCTGACAATCTGGAAGTCTAGGTTTGTAGGGGGGTGGGAGTTACATTTCTCTTAATGCTCTCTCTTTCTATGTACAGTAACAAGTTAAAGGCTCAGACTCAGGATTCCATTGTCAGCACTGCCATAGACTATTTTTGTGTGACTCCGGGCAAATCGTTTAACCAGTGCTTCAGTTTCCCCCTTGTAAAATAGGGATAATACTGTTCCTTTCTCTCTGACTGTGTCCATTTGGTTGATAAATTCTTTAAAGATCCTCTCTCCCAGTGCCTTCCTTGCTGTGTTCCTGATTGTGGTTGGATCCTTAAGTAACATAAGTAATAGCAATAACAATGACATTTACTTGCTGCTGGATTCCATCCCTTCAGCTTGAAACTGATGGGCTTTCTTTTCTACCCCATTATCAAAACCTGCACGGTGCTTGGCACACCCTGGCAAGCACTGAGCCCCTTCACACTCACTGCAGGAAGAGTGGCAGAATTCCTAGTATTAGACTTGACGTGGCTAACTGAGGGCAACATTTTAGCATTCAACCTCTTTCCAAAGCCAATTTTCTGTTGTCAAACAAATCTCTTTTCCACTTGTCTTGATTTTTATGAAAGTTCAATTTAGATGGAAAACTAACCTTTTCAATAAAAAATAAATAAAAGCAAAAAGCCCAGTAAACAGTATTATTCCAAGAATTTCTAGACAGGGTTATGAAAATTAGGTCAGCAGCACTCAGAGAAAAATATTTTCAGAGAAAATTTGGACTTTATACTAAATGCCTTCTCACCAGTACCATATCAATTTTACACCAGACTGACACTATGTCAACATGACCTTAAAAATGGTTGGCAAGTTAAATAACATTCAATAACTGATGACAAAGCCTAGTATTATCCAGTCTTCACAGGTTTTGAGTCCTATCATACCAGGATATCATAACAGAAGTAACTACAATGAATAATTCCTTGTTCCTAAAACATGCAGCTTTTGCAACCCATAAATCAGTATGGTTTTATATGGTAAAATTAGTCAAATATCTGATACATTTAGTCTAATATCTATGTGCATTTTTGTGGCAGGTTATCACCACTTCAGGTTAACTGAAGTTTTCTTTATTAAATATGTAGCTTATCATCCCCAACACTTAGCATTTAATAGACTTAATGACTTAGAATTTCTTACAATTGAAATTCTATTTTTGCACAGAGCAAATAGCATGTTATTTAATTGACAAATGTACCTTCTTTGCCTAAAACAGATAGGAACATTCTTTTGTTGAAAAGTGAGCAAACAAATCCAAGTTCATTGCTAATAGGCATATTATTTTTCCATTTATGCAGACAAAGTGCAATAAATATCACATGCCAGCATGTCCCCTATCTTTGTACAAGAGATTATTGCCCCATTTTTAACACAGCACATTTTGTCGTGCAACAACAGAGACCCAAACTTAAAAAATATAACTTACAATCTCCTCTTTCCGTATAATATGGTTAGCTCAACAACACAAATTACTAGACAGAAAGGGCATACACAGTAGCAGACAAAGACTGGTGAATTTAAAGCATCACAGTTGTGTATCCCAGATACTAATGAAACGTTAACATTCCAAAAAATGGATGCTAGTATTCTGTTACTATTGTTAACAATAGTCAAGTAAAATGTGATGGCATGAGCAAACCCAGCATTATTTATATGTATAACTATTTATATGTATAACTTGTAGATAGCACAAAAATTGGTCAAGTAGTGAAGATTGATGGGGAAAAGTAAGTTGTGCATAGCAATCTAAATCATCTAGTAAGGTGGATGCATTTGAACAACATATATTTTATGCAGTCAAAAGGAAGAGCAAAGTTGACATGCCACAGTTATAAGTGTGAATGCAGTGGAATCCTGAAAAGCAGTGACATGGAAGGAGATTTAGGAGTCACTATAGCTAATGAGGGAGAAGGTACCTTGTAGCATCTGATGAAGTGAGCTGTTGCTCACAGAAGTTTATGTATTTCCAATTCAGTTATGTTGTAACTGCCTTCTGCCTAACTTCAGATTAACACAACTAACAACCCCTCTCTGCTTACAGTTAATCAAATGAACAGGAGCATTCCATACGTTGCTGTAACTCAGAAGATGGCTGCAAATCCTAGGGTGCACAAGTTCAGGAATACCACCTCTGTATAGGGAGGTGATATTATCTGTCTATATAGCATTTGTGGGATTGCTATTGGAACACCATGTCCTGTTCTGATGTCTGTGCAGGCCGGGGGCGGTCCGGGCCCTTTTTCATGCTGCGCGGGCTGTGGCCAGCAGCCCGGGCACGCTGGGTCAGAGAGAACAGGCGACACGCTGGAATTAGGCACGGACGCGTAATGGTTGATTCAAGATTGTTTACTTACACCGAAGATGGTCGCGGTGTAGGCTGGACAGTTTCCCAGGCACAGCTCCGCTTAAATCCTCGTTTGAGGACTCAGACAACACTCGGATCACTCCCACGGAGTTGTCGTGGATCCGTGGATCCTTTTGCACGCGGGGAGAGGGATACGTCGAGGATTGCGAACGGCAACGGGGAGAGGCTAGAGACTGATCAGACCCCTGTTGCCTGCTTGAAATGCACTGGGTCCAATAGGCTCCACAGCACTTAGAGATCTTCACACAGCGTGAAGTCTCCTCCTCCTGGTGTTCGTGGAGTCCTCCAACTTGGGCGGAAACCATTCAAGCCTTTTATACGGCTAGCAAGCCAATCGCTAGCCACCACGTGTGAATAATTTCATGCAAGCCAATAATGGGACTCGAATTAGAATACGAATGGCGGGAACTCTTTGCAACGAGCATTTCTGTGCTGCAACAAAGAAATGCACACTGCAAAGAAAGCTACAAATTGGCGGGAATTCTTTTGCACCGGGGCTTTCCTCTGCAGCAGAAAACTCCACCGTGCAAAGAAGCTGCAATTTAGCGGGAACATAATTCAGTGGTGCCAAAGCACACACAAAACAAAAATCACACCTTTGGGTTGTGACAATGTCCACAATGTCCACACTTTAAAAGTGAATTGTTGAAAAATTAGAGAGTGTTCAGAAGAGATCCAATAAACTGACCTGAGAACCCAAACATGCCTTACCACAAGAGAGTTGAGAGCCTGTATCTATGTAGTTTATCCAAGAAAAAGTTAAGAAGCAATTTGCTTGTGTTCTGCAAGTATATGGTTGCAATGGTTGGAAGATGAAGAAAGATACATTCAAAACTATGTGTTTTATTTTCAGTTTAATGGTGGAGATTAAGATTATTTATCATTAGAACAATGGAATGAGAGAGATGATGGATTATCCATTACTTCAAGTCTTTAAATGAAGACTGGGTATATTTTAAAATAGTGGTGCTCAGTCTTTTTCCTGCAAGCCAGATGGGCAGTATCTGGTCAGACACAGGCCAGATCCAGCTGGTGATGCCCCAGGTGGGCACAGCAGGCACTGTCGAGCCACATAGAGTGGGGCAGCGGGAAGGAGCTTGATCCAGCCCTGCAGGGGAAAGGAGTGTGGCCCAGCATCAACCTGGCCCCACGGAGGGCAGGACATGACCTGACCTCAACCCTGTCCCATGGGTTAAGGGGGCATGGTCTATCCGTGCAGGAGGAAGAAGATATGGCCACACCCCAACCCAGCCCTGAGGGGAGGGAGGGGGCATGGCCAGCCCCCAAACCAGCCCTGCAGAGATGAGGGAGTGTGGCCCAGGCCCAGCCCACCCCCACAGAGGAGGAAGGGGGTGTGGTCTGACTCCAATCCAGAAGCAGTTTAGGGGGCACGACTTGACCCTATAGGGAAATGGGCACAGCTAGACTCTGACCAGCTGTGCAGGGCTTGAAGTCTAGAAATCTGGAAGAGGGGAGGGTTGCCATATTAATGGCCACTGCTTCCCCACCACCAAATTTCTGAACCTGTGGGGTGGGGGGCGTGGGCCAGATAAGATAACCCAATGGGCCACATTTGGCCCAAGGGCCAGAGGTTGAGCACCCCCACCTTTTATAAAGTTACACTATAGCGAGACAGATCTTGCGGACTTGCTATAGAAAAAATTGAACTAGCTTGCACCTTATAGAGAAACTAAATGATCATATTGGTCCTTTCTTGCCATATTATCTATAAATCCACGTGTAATCAAAAATTCAATTTTTAAAGAGCAAAGAAGAAAGAAAAATATGTCTGTTTTTAAGAACACCTATAACAAACTACTTTTTTTTAACTTTCAAAGCCTTGTAGGCCTATCTCCACCCTATCTCTCTCCTCACAGTCAGTATTTGAAAGCCAATCCCTGCCTCTGAGTAGCCTATGATGCCAGTCTCCATTGCCCACTTGTTAGACTTTCAAACAGGCACCTTTGTGCTTCCTTCCATTCTGCAACTAGTGGTTGGGAGAAGAACCACAGAACCATCCGCAATATTACCTCACTATCTTCTTCCTTTACTGAGATGACTACAAAAATTCTGACAACAAATCAGACTATCTATGTTCTACAGTTATTTCTGACCATGTTTGCTGGTGTTTTCTCATTGTTTCCTTGTACTTCCCTGCCCATCTAAAACCATCTAATATGATTATAAGTTGTCAGGTCTAGGGACTTATTGTTCTGTATTACACAGCCCCTAGCAGAGTAGGGTACCAGCTCATGACCAGGTTGTGTAGGTAGTATGGTAATACAAATAGCAAATAATTCATCTCAGTAACAAAGGACTGGAAAGGGAAGCTACAGAGCTGGCTACAAAGATGAAACTGTAGATACTAATGTGTTCAGTTTTGGAAGCTATCACAGTTAGTCCCCTACCATCAACTAAGATGGTACCTCTAACATAAGATGGCATTCTTTTTTCCAGTCTTATGTTACTTAATGATGCCTTTAACTACATCTCACCCATCTTCATCTAGGCAAAAATTTGTTTTCACAGTGAAAACATCCAGCGTATAATATTTTTTAACTGACTAGCACAGCTTAATCTTACCTATTAATGTCCCTTACCTCCCTTATCTCAGTCTATTTCAGCATTTTATTGCTTCTTCCTTTTCACCTCTCCCAGATATGTCCATTCCTTTCCATTTCATGTCCATGTCTTGATAATCATGCAATTTTATAACCTCCTTTTCTCTGGAGTTTCTTCTTCCCACCACTGTTATGATCTTTGCATTTCTCCTCTCTTATTAAGCCCATTTTCCTCAAGCATCATTTTATTCACAACACAGTCATTCCTTTTACAAGTCCCTTTACTGGTTCTGCATCTCCTTCTGCATCTGTACAAGATACCCTGCTTTCATTTCCAACATCATCTCTATATCTCATCCCGAGCCATCTGCCACTCTTCTGTCCTCACTTTGTGTTCTGCTATATCCATCTCCTTGCTGCTAACATTCCCTTCTCCAAAAGTACTGATTTTTCTCCTCTGCTTCCTGTTGGGGATGTTCTTCTTCACTCCTGTACACAACACAGACTCCCTCAAATCCCTCCTAAGCAGGTGTCTTTTTGCCAGAATCCTACCAATAACAGTTTTCTACTTCATTATAAACTAAAGGAAAAGTGGTAGTTTGTTTTCCCCTGAGAGAGAGTCTGCGAAAGAAGCCCTGATCTAGCTACTTATGTCCTCATGTGGACCATATTCAGATTCATATCTATATTCAGATCATAGAACACATAGCACACTTAGGGCTGTTGCATAAACAGTTAATAACAGACTATTTGTATGACTCTTATGAGCAAGGTTTCACTAATATGAGGTAAACTTAAAGAAAAGCATAAAATTAAAAAAGAAAACTATTCATCATTTTAAGTATAACAGGAAAATAGCACAATAAAATGGTAAGTGACTGATGGTGCATACCAAAGGTTTATTAGCCACTGCTAATATACAAAGATTATTCCTGTTAGGTTATTATGAACACCTGCTTTTTATGAGAGAGACTTCATAAACATATACAGCCAGTCTGTCAGCAAAGGTATCTATTATGCTCAGCAATCATCAGAAAGTTCAGATGGAAATATGACCCATTTTGTGAAAACAATAAAATCAGTGCTGTTGCACAGGATGCCATGTATAAAAACTGCAATTAGACATGAGTTTAGAAGTACAACAGATTTTCATCTGTTCAGTTTTGTATATTAAAACATTTTCAAACTCAGTGAAAAAGTGTGATATATGAATCAAGGTAATGCACAATGTATTTCTCCACCAATACTTACTACTTGAAGAATGTCTAGATGCAAAATGTTTCCCTATTCATATTAATTCATCTACACATACAATTACACTTAAAAAGGTAATAAGGGAAGTTCACAGATATGTAGCAAGCCATGTTGATCAGATATCTGTTTTTATTCTTTCAACCCAATTTGATTTCCCTAACGTTCATTATCAGCAGCATTCACCCACCGTAATCACAGATCACTCTGCAAGTTATACAAACTATGGCTTTAACAGGTAATAACTGATGCAAGCTCATCATAACGTCTCCCTTTTTCTTCAGTCTCTTACCCTCCTCTACCTCTCATCATATGCAACACTTAAAATTACAAAACAAATACTATAGCACCAATTAACTGGAATTAGGCTACGTAAACCCATCTACAAACTGCACATAAAAGGTGTGGGCTAGTGGGCTCAGTTATAGCAAGGAGGCTGCTTGTAAAACTCAGTGCCACTTTCAGTGCTCTTTTGCTCTATGTTTATTTGGTGTCAGGGATATTGGAGAAAACGGCAGATCATCTAAATCCTCCATATACCAGAATTGTAAGTCTTCAATGGAAAAACTCTTCTCTGCTCTCTACCACCACCAAATAACTTGAAGCATCCATGCAAGTGAAGCATCATTTACATATAACTTGCAGGTACTGGATGCACACAGTAAAGGTACAGTGCACATGATATTTATTCATGTTTATCTCAGGAAGTAGAGAAAATGATTTTGTCTGAGTTCAATTAAAGTAAAAGAAAGGGAAAAATTATATTTTTCCTGTATATTGCATAAGAACTTAAAAAAATAAATAAATAATGTTATATCTTCTATTTTTCTTCATTTATTCTTGGTAGATCAACAGTACTTGTGTTTTGCTTAGACTCAGTGACTATTTTTCCAAAAGACTTCAATCTACTTCTTAATTTCATTCTATCATCCATTATGCATGGAATTTAAGGGCAGGATTTTTTTTCTACATGCATCTCAGCAAATGTGGGTGTGAGAACAGAGTCGGGTCCTACAGGTCTACAGATCTCCAGAAGCTAGGAGTCAGAATTCTACTGTGAATAGTGGGCACAAAAATGAAAGGCCAATTTGAAAACTTTTCCTTAGTATATAGCACTTCTGTGAAAAGAGAGGGGAGGAAAAAAATTCTACTCATAAGTACAGCACAACCAAAATTGCTTTTATGTATTATTCACTAAAGACCCCTGGTTCCAATACTTCTCAGGTTTAAGTATATTTTCTGTATAAGTTATTAAATGAATTTCAGTGTTCTAAATCCTTCAGAATGGTGGTAAAAATGGAATTCTCCTGCATTATTTAAAGTTACGGTAGAAGTATTTAGTTTGGTTACTGTAGTTAATATAGAAATAGTTATGTAGTTAATAAGTGCTTAATATAGCACCATTTACAAGCATATCATAAGCATGCTTTATAGGATTACCAACTCTTACCAAATGCTTTCTTTGATTCATAGTGGGTATGTCTACACATGCATTTATGCTGGCTTAAATTCACTTACTGCACAGGAGGAGGGAACAGGCACGCATCTAGACATGCAAGGAACCTGGGACTAACTTTAGTCCCAGATCAGAGCAGCCTGCCATGGTCACCTGTGGCCGCAGGGGGGAGCTTCAGTTTCTAGTCAGGTGGCTGCCAACACTTGGCAGCCATGCTGAAGCCAGAGGCAGCTGCTAGCACTTGGTGGCCATCTTAGAAGCTTGTCCCAACACTCTGATCCCTGGCCAGCCCCTTCCCTGGCCAGCAGCTGTGCGCCCAGCACAGCAGGCACCACACAGCAGCTACCTCCTTGCCAACCCTGCCTCCCCATACCACAGCTGCCCCTGCCCCTACCAGCAATGACCACTGCACCACACTCTTGCTGCCCATAGTGTTGGCCCTGCTGAGCCCAGCAGGCTCCCCCTGCCCAGACCCCAAGACAGCCATGCATCTGCTAGCCAGGCCCAGGGCACCAGCTGTGGGAGGCTCTGGCTGACCCCAACTCCTACACTCCCTTCTCCAGCCTGCCTGCTGCACCACCCACGCTCCCCCAATCTCCTGCCCATTTCAGCACCACTCCAGGACATGCACATGGGTGACATAAAACAGCTTTATTTCCAGAACAATCCCCATCCCCATCCCTTCCCTCCTCAACAAACAGTGTCCCTCCACCACCCTCCCCACCCACCCACAGTAAAAAACCCGTGTCCCAAACCGAAAACTATGTTTAACTGTCCAAACCACTCTGCAAGTCCTGGCATGGGGGCTGAGGGGTGGGGCCACCCAAGTCCAGGCCCAGGAGGGCCAGTGTTCCCTGGTGGGGCTGTGCCTGAAACCACTAGATTCTCAGCTGCATGGAAATGGGGGGAGTGGTGGGGCTGGGCCTTGGTAGGAGGCAACAGAGCAGGGGCAGGAGTTGGGCTAAGGGCTCCTGAAAGTGGGAGGTGCTGAAGGATCTCTTTCCAGATCCCAGAAGGGGGCTGTGGCTGGGTGGCAGGTGGGAGGAAGATGCCCTGAGGGGCTGACGATCAGGTGTCAGGGGGCATGGGCACACCTGCCAGGCCCAGGAAGACAACCAGGCCCTGGCAGGCAGAATCTGCAGCCACTACTGTCCAGCCCAGGCTACTCAAGGAGTGCAATATCACATTCCTCGAGGGCCTCCATCTAGCCCCAGTGCTCCCACATCACCCACTGGAATGCCTCCACCCACATGACATCCTCTTCCTGCCATGCCAGCTCCTGCTCCTCCTGTGCCTGGTCCTGTGCTTCCTGATCCTCAGCCACCAGCAGCAGCTTCTGGAGCAGAATGGACCAGTCCTGGGTGCGCTGCTGCCAATGCCAGCAAATCTGGGTGGCTCCAGCAGTGGGTGGTGGTGATCCAGACCCTGCATCTCCTCTGGGGCTGGTGGCCTCTCCCCCATGTCCAGATGTTGGCCCCACAGAGGCAAGAGATTGAAGCCTTTTGTGAGAGTTTACAACAGTTCAGAGATAAGATGCTCTGCACCCGGGGCCGTGCATTGCTGCTGGCATTGACACCTTGCTTGAGGTGTGAGAGAGGCCCATGCCCACCCAGCTATGGGCTGTGGGGACACGCATTACCCAATAGAGTTTTGAACTTGTCCCACCTCTCTGCATAGGGTGGGGCCCCAGGACCAGGGGATTGTAGGCAGGCCTGGCAGGAAGTGGGGGCAGGGGCCAGGGAGGTGACTGAGAGCATCCTCTCCCCAGCGCAGGATTTACCATGTGGCTAGGGCTGGTAAAGCTAGTGGCTCAGCATAAGACACTCCATCAGCATGGACAAGTGTATGCCTGGTGTCTGTGGCCCACAGTGGACAGTGTGCTGGTGCCCAGCTAGGGGCACCACCAGGGAAGGAGCTGGCACTGCTGGTGGCTGGTGAAGTTCTGGCTCGCTGCTCCTCATGGCGGGATGGTACAGAACTACTGAGGCAGCTGCTGACCAGGGCTCCCTGAGCTGCTAGTGGGTGCAGCAACCAGGGAGGTGGGAGAAGCAGGGTGAGCCAGTCAGGAGTGGCCTCTTTCATGTATCCCACCTAAGAGGGCCTCATAAACATGGGTGACTGACCACCCACCCCATGCAAACCATCTCTGTACCTCTGCATCCCCCCAGAAGGCCACAAGGTCACGCACCACCACCTGGGTCCAGTTGAAGTCCCAGGTGCTCAGCTCAGGCCTATGCAAATGGTTGGGGCCACGCCTCACCAGGAAGGACTGGGAGAACATGGTGGTGGTGCCTCCCGTGCTAGCTCTCTGGGCCCCCACACAGCTGCCCCTATGTGGCCAGCCCTGGACAGTACTTATGAGCACTCAGCAGTGGGATGAGGCCTGGGTCTAGAAGCTGCACAGCAGAGGCAAATGTGCCACAGCACGTGCACATAGCTGCAAAGACAGAAGTCAGCGAAAACAAATTGAAACAAATGGCTTTGAAACAGCCTCAAAACAAAATGAGGCTAGTCAAAATGTTTTGAAAGTTTCAAAGCATTTCAAGTTTGGAAGCAGCCAGGGGCCAGGTGGTGGGAGACAGGGGAGAACCAGGGCTGCGCTCCCAGAAGCTCCGCAGCCCCATGTAGCTCAGCTGGGTGGGGAGCTAGTGTGGCAGCTGGGCTGCGGGAAG
>NW_005841955.1:1020489-1041427 GCF_000455745.1 Alligator sinensis
CAGCTGGGCTGCGGAAAGCCGATCACAGTGCAGGGGAAGGGAAATGAGCCCAGGCTCAGTTCCCCTCCCCAGCACTCTGATCGGGCTGGGGAAGGGAACTGAACCCGATCGCTCAGTTCCCCTCCCCAGCCCTATGATCGACTGGGGAAGGCAACACAGCCCAGCTGGGCTGAGCTCCCCTCCCCACCACTACAATGGGGCTGGGGAAAGGAACTCAGCTCAGCTTTCCTTTCCTCAGCCCAATCATAGCACTGGGGAATGGAACACAGCCCATTTGGGCTGAGTTGCCTTCTCCTGCCTGGTGGTGGGGTTGGGGAGGGGAACTGAGTGATTGGGTTCTGTTCCCTTCCCCAGCTCCCCCGTCCCAGGGGGCAGCACCTGGCTTCCCTCCCTCATCTGGCAGGCAGATTGGGGGCCTGCAACCCCGGAAGGACTGGCACAGTCCCTGTAGCCCTCCTGGGATTGCAGGCCCCCGATCTACCTTCCAGATGAGAGAGGCTGTTTCGAGCTTCCCCATTATAGCGTATGGGTGAACCATTGAAACAGCATCAGTGTTTTGACAAAACACAATGGAACTGTGGTTTCATATCAAACTGAAATTCAAAACAAAATGCTGTTTTGTCGAAACCTCAAAACTGCAGTTGAAACGGAATGGTGCCGTTTTGCACAGGCCTACTGCACAGAAAATAATCAGGCATAAATTTGATACCCACATGATGCAGGTATCAAATTTACGCTCAAGTAAGCATAACTCTCCATATTTACTGTGCAGTACAGTCATGCACATGTAGATGCATGCCTGTACTGCAAGTAATTTAGGTTACTGTGCAGTAAATGCACATGTGTAGGCATGTCCAGTGTGTCTGTCTATGTGTGTTCCAAGCCACTGTGCAAAAACAAATGCAGAGTAAACAATAAAGGTCCATACTGAATGATACAAAGCATTGCCATTAAGGAGGAACATCAGAAGAATGTACTGGATATGCCTAATATCATTTATGATGGGGACAGGGCTTTATGCTCTTAATAACTTTTTTACAGACTGCATCTGTCTCTTTCCTGATCTCTCTCTGATTTCACTCAGGGATGGAATTCTGCAATTTACTTATTCCCAGACTGAGGCTTAGACTATAGTATGCAGCATGTCATCTACTCTTATCCAGAAAATCTCAGCTCATTTACCTGGGGTTCTTGTATTCTGGAATCTATGACAAAGCTCCAAAAATAATTATTTTTTTAGTTTGTTGCTGAACAACAATAACAACAACAAAATCAGAGAATAATTTTTTCTCAGATTGAAAAGAGAAGTAATTTTTGCTCATTTGTTTTAACATAAGATGAGTCTTTCATGAGGAGATGAATAAAATGTTTTGTTAAACAAAACAACAAAAAGCTTTGTACCTCTATTTCAGTCATTTTTAACAAAAGCAACACAATGGAAAAGAAGGGTTCTACTTCAGGACCATTCACAAAAACCACAAGGCAGAAAGGATAACCCCTTTTACTCAATAGCCCAGTCACTTGGCTTCTCACCCAAGTTACTGGACTCCCAGGTTTAAATAGTTGCCATTGATGGGACTTCCCAAAAAGAATCCTAACCACCAAGCTAAAAGTTGCCTTCAATCTCCTGTTGATACTGCGCCATTCTTTATACATTCTTAAATATTCATTAGATCAGAAAAGGAAGTAGTATAATTCAGGGGGTCAGTGTAATTGAGGGGATCATAAATAGCTACTGCCACAGCTGGCAGCTAGCCACTGCCACCACCAGCAAAACAGCAGCCAGTGCTGCCCTGTGCACCCCTTCAGCCTAAGATACAGCGTTGCCCTGTTATGCCTCTGAAAAAAAGAATGACAATTATTCTACAATGTCCTAATCGAGACACTCCTCTAGCACAGCTGGATCTAGTCACTGGTCCAATGCACATTAAATAGTTTATACAAGGTGGAATAGCACCAGCAGGAGGACTGAGGGCAACCACCTCCTTCCTAAACCTTTTTGTCAAACTTCACAAATAGTTTCAGGGCAACTGTAGCCTCACTTTTTCACTGAAAAGAAATGGTCAGGTCAATAGTAGACAGTGATATCAGAAAACTTCATTAAAAGAAAATACTGCTTATTTTTGTAGGAAGAATAAAGCATGTATTTAAAAAGAGATTTTAAAACAATGATCTACACATATATCAGGCTTACCATCACCAGATGGTAATTTAGGCAGAATTAACTCCTGACCCTGAAATAGCATAGTTCTCTAGAACAAGTTTTTTTCTTATCCTAACATTGTCTCTTAAAAATCCTGAGGTGCTCGCAGAAAACACTTATCATGAGCTACTCTTCTTTTTCCTGTTCATTTTTTCCTGACAGTCCCTATTAATCTACACTAATATAGTCAAACAAACATCCCAATAACTGGTTTGATGTACAGTATTCATAAATTATTACACTGCAGCTCCAAATCTGTCACATGGTTCACACATGTTAAAGAAGGTACTGTTTTCTTTTTCTGTAGAGCAGATAACAGATTGGCAGCTGTGGAGAAGTAGGTACATTTTTCACAGCTGGACCAAGCTCTAATTGAAAATGCATGATAAATTAAAGGGAAGGAATTGTTGAAAGTACCAAAGCAATCCAGCAGCACAAGTTCCAGTCACTTTCAATGGGATATGTGTTTCTAAATCCCATAGGTGTTTTAGAAAACCTTACTCCTCATGGCTTTTCTGGGCTTGTGCAATCTACATTTTATGCATGCATGGCGTGGTAGGTGGAAAAAATATGTTATTTAAAAAAAAGAATAATTCTTAAAGGAAATGCTATAGATTTTTGCTTTTTAAACTTTCTAATAAGCTTAACTGCTGGCATTGGGGAGTAGATCAAGCAATAGTATCCAGTGGGCAAGTCTTCTGAGACAGCAATCACCACCAGAACCACTTGACAAGCCCAAAAGATTTCCAGAACTACTGCTAGAACTGACTGTTAAATCTGCTGGAGGAGATGTTGTTACTACAGAGAGAGTTTTTCCATATCTCTGCACCTGACTCCAACACCATCCAATAAACCTTTATTCAATGTTAAATAAAAGATAACTTTAAAAAGAAATATAAACTAAAGTATATATTTGAAATAGTGTGGCAGGCTGGCCAGTGGGCCACTGACAGCCCAGCTTGTTGCTTTGAGCCCAGATGGCTCAGGTCAATTGGTGGGGGCAATTCCCTTCCGCACCAATCAGGTGAAGAAGAGGACCTGAGGAGGAACTAATGCCTCAGGATTCCCCCTTGGTCAATTTTTAGTCTGGGGGCAGAGCCTCCAGAAGGGATTAAAGCCCATGTGCCCAGCACATGGGCAGCTTTGATGAGGGATGATGAAGGAGGGCTGCAGAAGGGCTGGAGCTGACCAGCAAGGTGGAGCAGTTGCCCCAGAAGCAGCCTGAAGATGCCTCCGCTGAGTGGGAAGCAGCAAGCAGCTGCATCCAGACCACTGCTGCGGTGTTGGTGCACAGAGCAGTGCACATTGCCCAAAGGGAGTGCAGGTCCCCATCCCTGTGAAAGGTAGGAGCCCCACGGTACACAGAGCAGTGTGTGAGGCCTGGAGAGAGCAGAAGGGACCCTGGGATTGCACAAGACAGCACAGGTCTCCATCTCTGCAAGAGGAGGAAGCTCCCATGGTGCACAGAGCAGTGCACAGGGCCTGGATGGAGCTGAAGGGACCCCATGGTTGCACAAGGCAGCACAGGTCCTGTGAGAGGCAGGAGCCCCCACAATGCACAGAGTGGTACACGGGGCCAGAGAGGGCTGATAGGCCTGGGTAGGTGTACAAGGCAGCTCAGGCCTTCCTACAGCAAGCAGCAGCAGGACGGAGTGTCCATACCAGCGAGGGGAGAAGCCCCGGCAGCCAACCCCACAGAGAGAGAGAGACGGGGAGTCATGAGTTACCCAGGTAGGTGATTTCAGTCCCAGGGAAGGGAAGGGAAGAGATGGGGGTTTCCACAGGGGAGGAGGGCCCCCAGCTTCATGGTTACTGAGTCATTCTAGTCAAGTGGACTAGTTGTGGGTGCCAGTGTTTCTTTATGGTAACCTGTTTTGTTTTCTTATATTATTCTTCCCCATTTGGCACAATTGCTGTACCATTTTCTGTTTCATTAAGTAACTGTTTAAGATTGTCCTTATTCCTTATACTGTGGAGTAGCCTGTACACAACTTTCATGTTGTGTTATGAAATGCCCATGAACTGCCTTGTTTTGCCTGCTACTGGTTCAATTGCTTAAGGGTCTGCTAGGGCACCCCTTATTCATTATTTTACTTTCATGTGTTTGTTATTTTGTGTTGAATTTTATTGAGATAGTCTCATTTATGTATGCTCAGACTATTGTTTTATCCCTGCTGGGTTTCATCTGCAGACATATTGTTTAACCTGTGTTTTGCTGTTGCTTGTTCCCTTGCCAGCTGCCTGGAGGGCCTGCTGAGGATAGGGGCTGTACACTAACGAGAAGACCACTGAGGGACAAGGCCTACGCTAATAAAGAGCTTTCGTCTGCCATACCCACTTGTTATTGCCTGTGTGTATGTTTTAATAAGATTCACTGTCTCTGTAGATTTAAATCTGTAAATAGTTTTTGATGTATGTACGTGTTCAATAAGCTGTATTGACACTGCACTGTAAATTACATCTGTAAACAATTAAACCTACTGGGTGGTCCATGGTCTCTGCTATGCTCTGTAGGGGTGGGAGGTGAGGTGGCTTAAGCTAGGCAGTCACGCTCCCACAGCACACTGATACCCACTAACTTCCCTTCAGTTGGAGAGGGGATACCACCTGGGCTACAGCAGAAACTGCAAAAGTCATGGTCCAAATTTATAAGTACACATGTACCTTGTCATTGTGCAATGTGGTTTTAGTGTAGTTTTAGGAACAGGTTAGACAAGCTCTCATATGGGATGGTTTGAATATGGATGATCCTGCCTTGAGCAGGGATGAGATCTCTCCTGAGATCCAGCTCTGCTTTTCTATGATTCAGTGATCTATGGTATGAATGAATGAAAATCTTGACAATCGTAGTGAGTTAAAAGTTGGGGCAAGAAGGAAAGAGGCTTACTGCATTTCAGCTGATACATAGTAACTGTTCCTTGTATCTACTCTGTCTCATGATAAGTGAAACTAAATTAGAATAATTTAGCTATTGATTAATTCAGGGAGAAACTTATCTACCCCTTACCATGGGATGGATCAGACAAATAAACAATGAGAGCGTGCCAGCTGATATGCAGTAAGTTCTGCCTCCCTTCCCCTGCACCTTTGCATTGTCTCACCACATCCTTATGCCTACACATCGGTTTCATGTAGGTGGATCTTTATTCATGCACAGTCCAAATGATGTCATTCATGCACCACTCAAGCACCAGGCATAGGAGTCTTACCATGTAAGTCACATTATGAGATAAAGGCCAGATGTTTTCAGGAATCAGTTCCTGGGAGATTGGAAAACTAAAGCTGAATTATAAGGCAATCTAGAATTAAATGTTTCATGGTACAAAGTTAGAAATGCAGTAGAAAAGGAGATAACAGACTCAAATGGGAAAGAGATCAGCCAACTGCTATCCTGCACATGAGGCATCACAAGACTGGAAGGGAAGGGCATGAATTAAAAGCCAGCACCCACAAGCTGAGGGGTATAGGGAAGGGAAAGGAAGTCTTACCTGCCTGAGCTCTCTGTACACTGAACAAAGCTGATACTGATGCCACACCTGTTCTCCTGATCATTCTCTTCCCATCCCCATCCCAAGAAATATGCTATTTGGATACAGAGCTGCACCTAGTGTGACAAAACTTCCTGGGGGGCAGTGAACCACCATTCTGCTTGCCCCACTGTCCCCCACTCCCCAGATACACTGCTAGGTACAGGGCTGCACTGCCCTGCTCCTATTGCCAGGCAGGACAGGCCTGCTCCTGCCATGGCAAAGGCTCCTGGATTGGGAGGGTATTCTGGTACCCCCCCTCATAGTTAGTGGCCCACTAGGTCCCTCATCCCCAGTTATGCTACTGTAATGTTATCTTTGAATACAGC
This sequence comes from Alligator sinensis, assembly GCF_000455745.1. Classification (NCBI taxonomy): domain Eukaryota; kingdom Metazoa; phylum Chordata; order Crocodylia; family Alligatoridae; genus Alligator; species Alligator sinensis. Next base: position 1,026,549 of record NW_005841955.1, read on the forward strand.
CATGCCTCTAGACAGAGTGCTCATGTCACATTTTAACAAAGATAATGTAAATGGTAACACAGAGAAACAGCTACTCCTGAAACTATCATTGAGACATATTTGCACACATTGTTAAAGACAAAGTGCAGGTGTTGAACAATTCTAGTTATATTTACAACAAATATAGATGCTTATACTAATCCAAGTACTTTTGGGATGCATTTCTTGTACTTGAGAAAAATCACTGAGGTGAGCTGAAGAAAGAAAGCAGAGGAGAAAAAATATTGTAAAATCCTGATCCTTTTCTCGTAAGGTATCAAAATTGAAGCACTGCTCACACCTCATTAGACTGATTCTGTTTTGAGGAGCTGAACAATAATAAAGTTATTAAGTCCCACCTTATATCTATACACATTTAAAAATTAGGTGGCCAAACAGAATTTCCCAAGAAACATAATGCCAACAATCCAAAATTTATTAGGGGGGGGGGGGGGCCTCTTCACACTAAGATGGCAAATGATCAAAGCTAGGATTTTCTAGAATTGCAAGTGTCATGCATAGTACGGCTACAGCCAGGCCCTCCACATCCTTCCTTGTAGTCTTTTGTTAATAATTTTCTTTCCTAAACCGCAGTGTTCCCTCTACTCCTGTACTGACCACTTCAGTCCAGTGGCTATTCAATCACACCACAAACATGCATCTTAAGAAAAATTAAGATTGCCAAGGTAACCTCATATCATTGGCAACATGTAGGGGGTGCATGTGGGTGCATGTGTACCCCCTGAGATGGGCAGTGCACCCCCTGAAAGAAGCACTGGTGGCATCTGCAGGCGGTCAATGATCACCACTGGCCACTGCTGCCAGTGTCGGTGGCATCTACTGGTGGTCACCAACTGCTGGCCAGTGCTCACCACCACTGTGGCCACCTGCGGGAGCTCCCCACTCACCACCGCCACACCCCCACCTACAGCAGGCAATCACTGTAGCCCCCCAGCCCCTGAGGGCACACATCGTTTATGCCTCATATGTTGCTTAAGCACATGGTGAATTCAAATACACTAGCCCTAAAATTACCCTTGATTTCTGTGAGCTAGAGTTAAAACCCTACTATGTAAATTGCTTGCAAGAAAATCCAGTGATTTTAACTTAATCTTGAATTAAATCACAGAGCCACCTAATCTCACAATTTGATTTCTCCTGTTATAGTATTTGTTCTTTGGCTCAGTCTGATCTTTTCACATCCAACATTGTTAGCCTGGTGTTGAAGTTCTCAAACTTTTTATCTTCAGAGATGACAACCTTTTGGAGAGTGTCCAATTGTCTACTTATCGCCTCATTACTTTTGAAAATGGGATTTGAAATCTGCCAGTCAACCTCACCGCTGCCTCACCGCTGAGACCTAGAAAGGATTTACAGTAAAAATTCTAACTTGCAAGTTTGGCAGAAAGAAATGTTTCACTGTAATGGGTTTAACTATGACTTGGCTTCCTTGCTTGTCTCCTTCCAGCTGCCCAAATCAACACACAAAAAAGAAGATGTCAACCTGAGAAGAAAGTAAATCAAATATCACTAAAGAGTGAAAATGCAGAGGACCACAAAGGAATCTGAACTGATATCTGTCTTGGTTGTAAGCCCTGTTGCAGGCCAACACAACAGAAAAGAAAACATGTGAAGCATTCTTAATTCCCCACATTATTCATATCCCATGGCCTGCACTGAAGGGAGGTAGGGGTGAGAACAGTTGTTGTTGGGCTGCTACTCAGTCACACACATGGTGGGTGAGGAGTGCGTGGCAGAGTACCAGAACCAGTCAAGAGGGGGAATCCCAAGGATTGGTGCAAATTAATTTCTCCCCAACGTGAAGAGGAAAGTGTTTGTCAGATTAGTCATACTCTGTTTCACAGTCTCGTCCTAGGTGGTCCAGCTACACACTGTTACCCACAGAGTGTGAATTCTAAAACTACAAATTACTTTATCCACAAATGGCCAATTCCTAATTCACCTTTAGCATGCACTTCCAGAGGTTTTAGATGTCTACATCCCTAAACACTTTTTTTCCTCCTGCACAGTAACCACCAAGCACCAAGACATACAGATTCCTTAATCATCACTTCACAAAATGCTACATTTTGCCCACATTTCAAGTCCCTATTTCAAAGCATTTCAAAATGAGGCATTTTCCCTATCCTCTCTGTGATACAGAGTGTGTTTCCTCAAAAATGGTTGAATCATTTTGGCTGAAATTAAAAGCCTAAATAATGTAAACTTTCAGCCTAAATGACTAAAGCCTGGCAAAGTTTAACACAACTAGAAAGAGAGTCTTAACTTGTCATCTTTAATAAAGGATTGGGATTCCAGCCCTGCCTGCAGTTTGTTATTGCTGTATGCTGCAAGGACACACTGTGACGGGCACTAAACAACTAATGACTTTTTATCTTAAGAGTAAATAGGTGCAAAATGCTTATACATCTTTTCAATCCTGTATTTACATGGAAATTAATTGTTTTGTATGTATTCATAATATGTTGCTTGCTGTTGGATATCTGAAGCCTATAAAACAAGAAACTCTAGTTGTTTTGACTAATTACAAATCTTTCTGAAAGTTTTAACCTGTACACCTGTGAATTCATACAATCACAAATTCACACACTTGCACAGCATCAATAAGTACCCTAAAAGGATCTTTCTGAAGCAGAAAAGTATCTTTGAGAAATCTCTTCTCATTTGCAAAGTGTGTGTGTGTGTTGCAGGGGGAGGAATATAAATGCTTATGACAGTACCATACAGAAGCTACATATTTTCACAGTTTTCTTAATGAACCCCCTGGGTACCTTGCCCCATTACAGAAAACTTCGTAGAGTGAGACAAAAATGTACTATAGAACTCATGCTGCATATCGCATCCAGTCTTAATTCTTCTGCAGATTACAGATGGAGAATCATTCCACTGAAATCAATTATACAAAACCTAGTGGGTCAGATCAAACTCAGGCCTTCTATGTCACTATTTTCTGGGTTACTAAAATACTCACCTAAGGTTATATATCTACCTACTAATCATCAGCACAGTAAACTGAAGGAACGTAAATGGACCAAGGTCAGTCCACCTACAGTAATGAAGGTACTGGTCTAGAACATCTATACATTCATTAAACTTTATTGAGCTCTGAAGACATGGTGCCTGGGCAGGAAAGCTGGCTTCATATTTTTTTCTGGATCACATAGAGCTAGAGGCTTAGAGACTGGAGAAATCCATGTTAAGATGAACTTGGAAACCATTACAATATTGTTAGCTTTTCAAACTCCCAGAAGTCTTGGATCTTTTATATTATCACCATGTTTTAACATTTTGAGGGGAAGCTGTAGTGCAAATAAATATTTGTTCTTAGGTATAATGTATTTCCTGAATCTGAGGCAAACATGGAGTCCCACAGGCATGTGGGATAAGGGACTATGTGATTATGGGATATTTTCTCCCCTTTTACATCTATTTAAATTGAATGATTCTGTGGGAAACTGCATAACAGCAAGTATCAACGTAATTAGCAATTATGAGAAAGTATGAAGAAAATCCAGACCTCCTCTCAGCCATTAACTTTCTCCTGAGAGTACTCCATTCCCATCCACACACAATTTACACCCAATGGAGTGAAAGAAGCTTTCTTTCTGCCTTTTATTGGAATCTCCTGTCATTTTTCACTAAGTTGTCACCTAAGTTATCACAATCAGCAGTCTCAAATGGACAAACAAACAAGGAAAAACACCTTACGTTCTCCATGGTTCTCTTTGTGGCTTCTTCAATAGCCATTCAGGTTCCTTCCAAAAGAGCACCTGCTCCAACTGCTGTTTTGTGAAGGAAAGCAGTTACAGATTTTAAAGCTAGAGGGATCATTATGATCACCTTCATAACACAGACCATAACTTCTGCTTGAGCTACAGCAATTCTTTAAAGGTGACATTCAATCTTGATTTAAAGCCCTCAGACAAGAGATCCTGTTGTGCCTTTGCCTATTATGCTAAAGACTCCTAAAGAATTCAACCAAAACCTTTTACTTATGTTTCTTAGACACTGTGATCAATTTCTTTTTTTGCCTTATCTAACTCTCCTGAACTTCGGTACATTTCACACGTAGCTCCACCTAACTAGTGTAAGGTCCACACCTTGGTGAATTAAGTTGGATTGGGTGGCCATTTTTAATGCAATCTAACCTCCCCCTGCCCTCCCCAAATGTCTGCACACAGCCCTACAGGGGATCTCTGAAACAACTAACTCCAAGGCTTTAGCTAAGTTCTGAATAGTGCTGAAGTTTGGGTTTATGTATCATTTTCCTTCCCTATCTTATTTCTTTTCTGTTCTTTCTTTTGCCTTTTGTTTTACGCTTGATAAAAGTTTGGCTTAGCAAACCCAGACACCATCCCTTGTAATAATGTTGTGAACTCCTGACCAGTGAGGCATCTAAAAGCAAAGCCCAGAACAGCTTAATGCTCATACAAGTTTGCTGGGTTGAGATGTGACTGAAAATATAATGTACTGTGTTCATGGTTCTTCTGCAGTAAAGTTGCAAGGAAAAAGTCAGAAGCTGCATTTTTAATCTCTGCTATTTCTTTTCTGCCTCCGTGTGTGTGCGTGTGCATGTGTGTGTCTTATTTTGTCTTCAAGAGGCTCAGACTTGAATAGCAGCATCTCAATTATCTTCTCTTCTCCACAAAAGAAAAGTCATTATGATCTTTAAAACCTTATAAAATGCTGTCAGAGAATGGGTTTTCCCTATAAAAGCTCTGTATGGCTAAAGGAACTCTGGATGCTCTTAAAATAAAAGTCTTACTTAATATTTATGTTTTGCAGTAACTGTTTTTCATTCTTTTTTTATTAAAGAAAGAAAAAAGACTTCTGAAGGCGACTGTTACAAAACTTCAGCCCACACGTAGCTGGTTAATATTGTAATAGCAAACATTTTTTATTAACATCTTATCCAAAGTTGGGCCTGAAATCTTCTTTTCCACACAACTCTTTGCCTACTTTTATTTCCATTTGTACATGAAGAACCATTTTAGCCTTTCTTAGTCATAGAATCATATGGGGAGTTCATGATGGTCATTCACCTTGACCCTCAAAACAGACTTAGAGGGCTTTGAGGATGAAGTCTCTAAATTCTAAGTCCATTTAACACTTTACTAGTACTCATATTATCTGATATCTTCTGGTCAAAAAGGGAGCACTGGACTCTTCCTCTAAACTGTAGAAGGATGTACAGTTACACATATTTTGCAGAATGACAAAACCCTTAAAAAGCATTGTGGTGAGCACACCTCTTTTCCATAGACAGGCAGAACCAGACACCCCAACCCAGGCCCTCTTCATAGGCCTAATCCAAAGGTTACTTAAACCAAGTCTTTCTACAGGTTTCCCTCACTTTATGCTGTACATGCATTCCTGGAAAACAGTGTATAACTCAAATTAGCATAAAGGGAACCCACTTTACAATGTAACTAATAGAGGTACGTTCCAAGACCTCGACTGTACTGACTCCCCAGACCCATTTCTACTACTTTTACAAGACAATTTTGGTACTCACCAACAGCAGACAATACACACATGCACAGGGTGGTGGTGAATGTTACCATCATGGGGATGGTAGCTACAGAAACACGTGTCACAGACAATGAACAAGGAGCACAGATCCACACAGGAGGCTATATTTTGGTGCACATCACTCCTGTAACGCAGCGCACAAAGCAGCTGACTGCTGGTTTCCACCAAATCGATTGCACAAGAGTGATTTTACCTCACATTTAATGCATTTTTGGTATAAAAGGGTCATCGCATAAAAGCAAATTAACACATACAGAACCGGCATAAAGCAAGGAAAACCTGTATTTACTTCAGTGGGCTTTGAAACATAATTCAGTTTTTTACTAACTTTGCAAGCTAGGTTTTGCCTTCTTGTTCACATTTTCTTCAACTGACGATAGAGACAGAAATAATAGAATGGTATTTATTTTTATTTCAAATTAATACTAGCACATAACTACAATAAAATGTGCTGGTTGTAAAATATATAACCATATACTGTAAATATGGTACTATTTAGGAAAAAATATAAAAATAACCATATAAAACAGGACAAATAAAAAGAACAGGACAGAAAAGTTGGGTAGTCTTTATAATAGTTTCCATTATCTTTTCTATTTTTTGTCACTTAACAAGAGAGGCACCTGACATCCTGGTTAAAAGCCAAGTCTACAATAATTATGCACAATCATTCTTTGATTTTCTTTTTTTGTTTTCTACTTTCCCAGTTCCACTCAAAAGTCTTTTTTTTTTTGGCATAACCTTTTATTCAAAAAAGTTTCAGAAAATCAAAGGGATTCTCTCTTTACAAGGTACCAGTTCTTAACTTGCACTGAAACCTTAATAAGTTTATTGAGGCACATCTCTTTCCCAGAGGAATGAAACTTGTCAGCAGCTTGAATTAGTGAAACAAACTCTTTGCAGTGTGAATTAGACAAGGAAGAGGTAAAATATATTACTGTGGTTGGAACTGAATGCTATGATCCTTGATTAAGAGAGAGCCAGATAGGTTTCCTACCAAAAGTTATGCTGGCAGATGAAGAGAAAGACAGGGAGACAAGCTGCCTCATCTACTAACAATCCATACAGGTAAAAGGAGAATGAATATGAAACTACTTTATGCATATAAAATATTTTGCATAGTCTCAGCTTCTATGTCCACTTGACAAGCTTAAAATAACCAAGGTGGCTTACATAGAACCCCAATCCCCTCATATTCTAAGCTGTTTTCAGCTGTCCTGTGACACATCTAAATAGCAAAGCTTCTCATGTACTTCCAGAGCAAAAAAGAAATAATGATAAATCATATCTAAGAGTTCATCTTTAATAATATGTAGTTTCAGGCTGTGTATGGACATATGACATGCCACAAATTACCACCAAACCATCCTCTGCCAGGCAAGCCTCTCCAAGCTGCTGTTACAAACTATACATTAATCCAATAGCACAGAAAATAAGGACAGTTTTTCATTAAAATGTTGGATCAGGGGCCAGAAGACCTGGGTTGTTATCCTGGGCTCTGCCAGAGCATTTGGCCTAACTGACCTAGAGTAAGTAACTCACCTTAGCCTCACTTGTCCAGTTTTTATAACAGAGATGACCTTATTTGCTGAATCTGTGAGTGTGGCATAGCTTTAGATGTCTGTGTCCCTTGAGCTCAGAAGCCAGTACTGGTGACACACCAACCAGAAAATAATTCCTAGTGTTTCAGCCAATTCCCATAAACATGCACAACCTCTGGGAAAGGAATAACAGGTTTAGTAGGGCTACCAGAAAAGAAAAGGTTGCACTAGGCACAATTACTTTACCAGCTATGGTAAAGATCAAAACAAAAGTTTTCAATGCAGCCTGTAGAGACAGTCCAGTTAAGGACAGGAATGTAACCCTCATACATGGCTCTCCCAAACCACCTATATCCCCTACTCAGCCACACCCTATAAGTCCATGATTTTATTGTAGAAACTCTGCTCCTGCTGTTCTCAATTACGATTACCCCCCCACACACACACACACTTCCTTGTAAATTATTGTGCTGTCCACTTCTGCTGTGTCTACTGCTCATCCTCTGCCAGCAACTGCCTCCATGTCTGGCTAGTATCCATTTCTAGTCTAGAAAGGACAAGCCAAAGAACAGGGAAGATATCTGATAGCATGTGGCCTCCAGAAGAAGACAGACAACCAGAATGACCAGAAGACTAGCAGCAATAATGCAAACAAAGAAGGGGAAGACATGCAGATCACAGTAAGTAAAAGGCACATCAGGGAACATTTAGCGGATCTGAATGAATTTAGGTCAGAAAAGCCTGATGGAATTCAGCACAGGGAGATGAAAGACTTCACTTAGAGCCACTTCACTTGGAGAAATCTTTGAACCATTGCAATGATATCTATTCTTGGAAGAAAAGTGAGGTCCCAGAGGACTAGAGAAGGACTAACAGAGTGCCATCTTTTAAAAAGGAGGACTTGGCTGATTATAGAGATTATTGGACAGACAGGGCAATCTAAACATGTAAAAATAAATGAACACCAGTTTGATATGAGCTGCATAAAGAAACAAAGACCTATAGAACAACAATTTAACCTCCTTGGACAGTCCATCACAGAGCTCAGGGTTGCTATTCTCAGACAGCAACATTTAAAAAACAAGTTTGAGTGGTCTATAAGAAACAAGTTTGACTGGTCTATAACTTCTGCCCAGTTATAGACCAGTCAATCTGACTTCAACACCTGGGAACTTACTAAAACAAATTCACAGGGATTCGGATAATTTGGAGGACCAGGAAAAAGGAAACAAAATTAAAGAAAAATCTAAAATGCTATGCATAGGGCAAAATATTAAATAGACCAATATAAAGAATGGCAGATAACCAGGTGTGCAGAGACATGGTTGAGAAGGCTTTGGGAGTTGCAGTGGATCACAGACTTGACGTAAGTCTGTAACATGATATTCTCACAAGCAAGTAAAGGCAATTTTGGATAGCATTGACTGAAACATGTATGGAAGACATGAGAGGCCACAGTACTATACTACTCTACCCAGTGCTGGATGGGCCTCAGCTAGAGACAAATTTTAGGCACTGCATTGCAGGAGGGATGTAGAAAAAATGGAGGTTGGGAGGTGAGGAACAAAAAGGATAAAGTGGTTGAAAAGTAAACCATACAATGAAAGGCTGAAAGAAATAGGTATGTTTAACTTGAGAAAAGGAGATAGAGAGAAAACAAGCTGGTAATTTTTAAATATTTGTGCCATAAAGAAGATGGAAATGTATTGTGCACTCTTGTCATAGAGCAATGCAGGTTAAACTACAGCAAAACAGGTTTAGATCAAAGCTCAGGCAAAACTTCCTCACCTTCAAAACAATAAGACAATGAATTGAGCTCCCCAAGGACATTGTTGATTCTCATTCCTTGGAAGTTTTGAAGATGAATGTGGATAGGCCTTTCTTTAGGATAGTTTGGAACAGCAAATTCTTCAGAAAACTGGACAAGATGGTCCACAAGGTCCCTTCTGATACTAAAGTTCTATGTTTCTCAGCTTTCCATTCACCACATTATCACTGAGTACTGCCTCTGCTTACATGTAGCCATTCTCTTGATCGGGGCTCCCAGTAAATTTAGGATTATGATTCCTTCTTCTGCGGTCTATGAATTAGCTGGCTTTTCTACTGGCCAGATACTGAACTGAATAATGCAGTTTCCTTCACTACACAGATTCTTTCCCTTTGGTTAACAAAGTATGAAGGGAAGGTTAACTGCATTGTATTAGTAAATTCATAATAGTACCTCCCAACCTTAAAGTGGTCTTAAGGCTTAATCCATTAATATTTTTAAACAGATTTTGGAAAAAATAAACTAACTAGAGAAAAAAAACTATCACTATTATTCCTTGTCAGGAAAAATATAAAAACCTAATCTCGTCTCCTCCATCTTTTTCTTTGCTTCAGAGATGCAAACATGAAACTAATCTCATCTCAAAGTTTAAAGGAATTAATTCCATATTTTATCGTGACTGCTAAAAGGAAGAAGCAGTAGGCAAATTTAACTACAATGTGAGGTTCAATTATTTCAATTACCACCTCCTGCCTAAATGAAGTCTCTGTTCCTTCAAAGACATCTGCAATTTTACACTCATTTGCTCTTAAAATAGCATTAATTATAATACTTTCACTGGTAACAATAAAAGAATACACGTACAAATTAAATAATTACATACATGCATTAAAGTTATATACATACTTAATTTATAAATTAGTTACTTGCCTTATATAATTAATCATGCAATCAGGAACAACTCTAAACAAATATTATAACTATGTAAGACTTATTTTTATATGTAGTATATAATGTTGGACTGCAATACCCACACTGAATGTCATTATTATAATATATTGTATATAATACAACATATAATATATGTTAGGGGTGTCAAACTCACCCCAGGCCAGATTTGCAGGGCCAGCAGCAGCTGTGGTGGGGTCCAGTGGCAGTGGCAGGAACCTATATTTGAGCAGTGTCAGCAGGGGTCCAAAGCCAGGGGCAGGGGTTGGGCAACAGCAGGGTAAGCAAGGACTTTTTTTGCATAGCCTCTGCATTACTCGCCTGCCACTGATGGCTTTGTCCATTGGAACCCAGAGACTTTGAATTCTGCAGTGGACCATGCCCCACTTACCCCACCTCCCAACTTCTGGGAGGTTCCACATGCCAGATCTGGCCCATGGGCCATATGTTTGCCACCTCTGACCTATGTATAGGGCACCTTGTTCTTGGAACTGTACAAATACTAAAGAAACTGATCTTAACCCCACACAGCCTACATTCCAAATATACATCACAGGTAAAAGCATATAACTTACAAGGAGAGCAAACTGTGATGGATTTATTGCAAATGTACTGATGGCTCTACTGTGCTTTTGGAGGTGGGAGGCAAGAGAAGCAAGAAAGGTCAGTGTGGAACTTTATTTTTGTTAATGTTGCATGGGACATTTTGTTAGAACAAGAATTAACTACATGGAAGAAAAAAAGTAAGACAGGGAAGACAGAAAGAAGGAAAGTGAAATAGGAGAAGCAAAGAAGAAGGGATGTAGCAGGGAACACGGAGGGCAAATGGAGTGAAGTTGTGGTGAATTGACTGTAAAGAGAACACTGGGTGCTCCTGAGGCTCTTAAAGGCATCTGACCAAAGGCAATTGGGCTTTATTCCTTTTGAGAATAATGAAAAGGGCTTTTTTGTGAAACTATAAAAGAACAGTACCTGTCAGATGCTGCTGAAGAAAAATCTGTCAATTATGCAGGATAACAGCAAAAAGGCCCTTCATCTTAAAAAATAAAATAAAACCCTTTCAAATATTGTCTGCACAAAATTAATTATAGGCAAGCTTGAATTTTAATTAAAGGCAAGTTTGAAGAGTCTGTGGTATTTTATTACTGCGATTATTCACAACAAAAACTGATCTGACATAAGGTACTCAATTCTTAAATAATTATCTTTAAAACTAATTTAATTTCATTAAATAACAAATGCTTTACTTGTAAATTCTCAAAAAATTCACTCTGCAGCCAGATAGCAAGTGCTGTATCTGAGAAAAGGATATGCAAATAACTGGTTGAACTGAGTCTTAACTATGTAAATGCAGATGAAGTTACCATGTATCTGTCTAGAGCAATGGTCAGCAACCTTTTCCTGGCATGGGCCACCTTTTGTGATCCAGCCTCAACCACAGGCTACAAGACTCCATCGCCCAAAACAGCCAGCTGCCTGCACTTACCCTTGCCACTGATATCTTTCCCCTCTGCAGTGGGGGTTAGTGTGCAGCAGTAGGCTCCACAGGGGAGGGAAATGCTGTGGAGGGGATGAGTGGCACAGCATGGTTCTGTGACACCAATACCTGTACCATATTGGACCTTGGCCACCAAATTGAACCTCTGCAGGATGGATCTGGCTGTTAGGTTGCTGACAGAAAGATAGATAAAAATTTTACCCACTTTGAACATTAACAATATGTGTATCTAGCCATATTGCTCTCTGCATCTGGAGAGTGCTCTCCACATCTTAGGTCCCCAAGATCCTCTGTTGAGCACAGATTCTGCATTTTTTGAAAGTCAGAATGCAAGGGGAAAGAACAGAAAAAGGCAAGGAGGAAAATAGATTATTTGCCCCTATTTATCAGATCCCTGTTGTTTGTCCAATTTAAATATAAAGCTGAGGTTTTTTGAAGTCACCCAAGGAATTTGAATGACCCAGTCTGATTTTCTTTAATGGGGAGCATCTTGAATGCCATGGGGTAGTGATAAAAAATCTCACATGTACTAAACTGTGCTTAGCATAATGGCACTGTTCCACTGATTATTATGAATTAGAATTATGATTATGATTATTATGAATTAGAACTAGGGACAGAAATTACACATAAATTGGTGTAAGTGATCAGAAACCAGTTTAAATCTGTAACACAACAGAAGTTCAGTGCACATAAACCACTTTCAAAATGGCCAAAACTAATTTAAGATAAACCTGGATGGATGTAGTATCAGACTGAACAGATTTAGGTTAAATCAGTTTATCAAACTTTTGTCCTAGATATCCTCCAGATTCAAGTTTAAATCACAGTCCCCCCAGCACCCCCCACTTGCACCTCCTCAGAAACTCTCCTTTGCAGGGTGGACAGGCTAGCCTTGGCCCAAACTGTCTGCTCCCTGCAGAGCAGGGAGGTGTGCTTTAGCACCCTCCCCACCCCACTATTTCTGGCCTGGGCCACTGCAGGCATGTGGCTGCATTTGCAGAATCAAAAATGAATATCTGTTCATTTGCTTATTGGTTCAATCTATGCAGCTTAGACTAACCTGTAAGGCTGAATCAATTCAGCCTCAGGCTTTTTGACTGCCTGTACTTAGCCTTAGCGGATATACATTACACTACAATAACTATCACAACTATAAATGTGAACTAAATCTAACGCAATATATTGAAAGTTAAAAAGAAGTCTTCTAGGCACATATGAGTATCATGTTCAGACAAAATCCCCAGTTCTATTTCTCTCTCTGATTCTCCACAACATTTGCAAATGTAATTTTATTTCAGGTATGTCAAAGTGTCACAAATATAACTGCTTTCAAAGCAACATAACTGTTATTAGCAGCTTGGGGGCTTTCACGTTTTTATTGTCTCTGAATCAAAAATGATTACATTGATTTAACATCACCTCTGTAAAATAATTTTACAAGCAAAGCCATAATCCTTCCCATTTCAACCCAGTGTACTGCAAACCTTTATAGTGGAAGTGATGACTGGACTTTTAAGGAGCACATGTGAGCACTCTCAATGACAATATTGGTAGAGATATTGTATCCATGCAGTAAACCTGACTTAAAATGACTGGTATCTATATCTGGTTAATGCAGCGAGTCAATACAGAAAGGAGGCAGGTAATCTGAGCCTTAGGGAGGCACATCTTATGGTGATCGTACAAGAGAAGGAGATTTAGGGCCTGGAAGTACTCCTTTTGTTAGAAAGAGAGTGACTAATAAGTGATAGGAAGCAGTAGGTGGAAGCACTGTTGAAACTTGCACTTCTCTGATATGTTCTATTTGAACAGTGAGAGCACTAGATATCAGCAGCCTTTGGCTCCTGGTTCCTCTCTCTCTCAAATACTTCTAAAAGGAGATCTTTACAATTCCCACTGTTTGACCTCTGATATATCAGTCTTTCTCCTTCTCTCTGCTTCTTACTCTTGTTTCCATTAAGCTTTCCCTTACATGTTTGTATAGCAGTTGCTAAGATTCTACAACAATGGCAGGTAAAAATACCCAGGCAGATAGAACATGTTTTACCTCCAAACAAACCCTTTAGATTAAGAACTTAACTCTGTTCATTTGAAACTATTTCCCTCACTATAATCATGCATTAGCACAAAGAACCCATCCAAGCAAAGTAAAAAAAGCATTTTAATAAAAAACCTTTCAAGCACTTTCTATGAAAATATAAAATTTCTCATCTATTTAGGAAGCAAAATTCCAAATATGTCGTAGTCATTCTGTGGTATTCTGCATAAATAGCTAATATGTTCAGAATCCCTTTCTGAGCAAGTTAATCTCTAAGGCTAAATAGAGGTGTTCAAGAAGCCCAAGGAGAAAGTGCTCTAACTTATGAGTACCCAGGCTTAGGTCAGGAACAAGCAGAATCTACATTAGCCCTTGGGGAAAGGGCTCAGAGTCTACCTGCACAGGCCAAGTCCAGCAGGTAGTGGGAGGAAGGGAGGCCTCTCACACCTCCCAGCATTCCCTGTAGGCTCCCCAGGCTGCCAAACTCCCAAGCAGAACTGAAGAGCCGAGACACCCTTGATTGACTGGTGGGAACATCACAGCTGCCCACCTGGACCTGATGCAGCAGTAGCTCATCATGACATGCACCCTCATGGCCATCCCACATATGGCTACCCAGTGCACCCTGCTGCTGCCGTGTGTGTGTGTGTGTGTGTGTGTGTGTGTGTGTGTGTGTGTCTCTCAGATGCCTGTATTCCCCACCACTCATGTTGATGGTCCTGGCTCCATACAGCAGCAGGTTGTCTGGATCCACAAAGCCCTGGCCAAGTGGACTGGGAGCCCTCCCCAAATTAGTAGGGCTAGAGGACTTCAAGTATACATGCCCTGGCATCAGAACATGGGTCTCTTGCCACCGCCTCCTCTGGCCCTGCATCACAGGCACCAGTTCTCACAACTGAGGCACCACCCACCTTCCCCTCTCAATCCCCACACCCCTAGGGGCACACACCAGGGTGCATGGGAAAGTGCCATGAGGAAGAGACGTTCCCCAGTTTAAAATGTTGCAGTTGCCAAAACTTTTCCTGTATTTATTGAAGAAAACCTGTTGAACACTGCTTGCGTCTCAGCCTGGTCCCTCCTGCCAGTTAACACAAAACAGCAAACCTTTGGCATGGAGGGGGTGGGGGACATTCAGAACAGAGTGACAGAACCTACAAAGGGGTTTGGGGTCAGGGGGAACACCACTGGGCCTGAGCTCAGCAAACCTGAAACCTTGGAGGGGAGGTACAGGATAGGGGGCTTTTGACCTGACACCCTACTTTCTGGGGTCTAGAGAAGTCCCAAGACAAGGTACATCTCCATGTAGGAGCTGGACAGATGTGTGGTCCCAGAACCAATGCGTGTCTGAGAGGGCTGTGGGCTAAGAGATGGCTGCCATGCTGGGGCCAGGGAGGCTTTGGGTCAGGAAGCATCACCACAGTGGAAGGACTGTTGTGCCTCCCACATAGATTCATAGATGTTAGGGTTGGAAGGGACCTCAGTAGATCACTGAGTCTGATCCCCTGCCCTGAG
>NW_005841955.1:1041437-1070192 GCF_000455745.1 Alligator sinensis
GCAGGAAAGGGGGCTGGGTTCAGATGCCCCCAGTCAGGTGCTTATCTAGTCTGCTCTTAAATACCCGCAAGGTAGGGGAGAGCACCACCTCCCTTGGAAGCCCATTCCAGATTCTGGCAACCCTTACCGTAAAGAAGTTCTTCCTGATGTCTAACCTAAATCTGCTCTCCATCAGTTTGTGGCCATTGTTCCTAGTAGCTCCAAGGGGTGCCCTGGTAAATACAGCATCTCCTATTCCTTGCTGCCCCCCAACCCTCATACCACCCCTTGGATGAAGCTATAGGTGGCCACAAGATAACCACAAGATAACCTCTCAGCCTTCTCTTGCAGAGGCTGAAGAGCTCCTGGCCACATAGAGGGGAAGTCTCACCTCCCTGGACCTGTTCATCATGCACCTGCTAATGCATGATAAAGTACAGTTAATTTTACTGATCATTTCATCACATTGATGACTCATGTTCATCTGGGAGTCATCTATGACTCTGAGGTCCCTTTCTGCTTCTGTGCTGCCGAAAAGGTCATCCCCCAGCCCATAACTATGTTGGTAATTCCTTCTCCCTAGGTGCAGCACTTTGCACTAGTCTTTGTTGAACTGCATCCTATTCTGTTCTGCCCACTTTTCCAACCTATTCAGATCTGCCTGAATCCATTCCCTACCCTCTAGTGCGTTAACTTTACCCCATAGTTTGGTACCATCCACAAATTTGGACAGAGTGATCTCCACACCCTCATCCAAGTCACTGATGAAGACATTGAACAGCACAGGTCCAAGGGCTGAGCCATGTGGGACTCCACTGCTCACGTTCTTCCAGGTTGATACTGACCCATCCACCACCACTCTCTGGATGTGACCCTAAGCCAATTGCCATCCACCTGGTCATGTACATTGCAGCTGCTCAGTTTATTTATGAGAATAAGATGACAAACCGTACCAAAAGTCTTCTTAAAATCCAGGTAAATTATATCTACCTTGACTCCTGCGTCTTTTTTGGCCTGCTCATAAAAAGAAACAAGATTAGTCAGGAAAGATCTACCTACTATGAATCCATGCTGGTTGCCCTTCAGCATTATTTTTCCTGCCGGACTCCCACAAATGTGATGCTTAATACTTTTTTCAAAGGTTTTCAAGGATAGAGGCGAGACTAACCAGTCTATAGTTACCCAGATCCTCCTTCCTTCTCTTCTTGAAAATAAGGACCATTGGCCCTTTTCCAGTCCTCTGGGACCTGACCTGAGCACCATGAGTGCTCAAACAGTCATGCCGCTGCATCTGCTATGACACTGACCAATCACTTCAGCACCTTTGGATGAAGATCATCTGGACCTGCTGACTAAAACACATCCAATCCTTCCAAGTGTCTCTTCACCAAGTCAGTGCTAACAGTTGGTGGCCTGGTGGCCTTTTTGTGCCTGTCTATGATCCACTTGGGAGATTTGCCTTGATCCGTGTTCAGGAATACAGAAGCAAAAAACTCACTGAAGAGCTCAGCCTTGCCCCCGCTATCTATCAATAATTGCCCTAGTTTGTCCTATAGGGGTTCTAAGCATCTCTTCACTAAGTCGGCACTAACAGCTGGTGAGCCGGTATCCCTCCTGTGTCTGTCTCCCAATTGGGAGATTTGTCTTGATTCACGTTCAGGAATACAGAGGCAAAAAAAAAAAAAATTGAAGAGCTCAGCCTTGTCCTTGCTATCTGTCAACAATTGGCTTACTTTGTCCTGTAGGGGTCCTGTGTTACCCTGCGCTTTCTTTTTACTCCCTATGTACCAGAAAAAAGACTTTTTGTTGTCTTTCATTTTTGTTGCTAACCTAAATTCCATTGCTGCTTTGGTCTTTCTAACTGCCTCCTTGCAAGTGCGGACAAGTAGGTGTACTCCTCCCTGGAAGCTACCCCCTGCTTCCACAGCCTATATGCCTCTTTTTTTGGATTTCCCTGTTCAGCCAAGAGGGTTTCTTGGTCCCTTTCCCCCTTTCTTGCAAATGGGGTTGTCTCCTTCTGCACCCAAAGGATCACTCCCCTTTAGGAATGACCACCCTTCCTGGACTCCCATCTCACCAATGCCCTTGTCCTTCAGTGCCTCCCTAACTAATTTCCTGAACACATTGAAGTTAGCCTTTCTGAAGTGTAGCACCTCTGCCCTACTGATTATTTTTCCCACCCTTCACCAGATAGTGAATTCAATCAATTGATGGTCGCTGTCCCTTAGGTTACCCTGTATCCGCAGACCCCCAGCTATGTCATCCCCTTGTGGAAGAAATCAAACTTCGCATTGTGGTTGTATTAGAATTGGCAGAGCCATCTAGGTTTATTTAAACCTATACAAGTGATCACAGGGAGAGTTCTCAAAGGAACTCTGACCTCTACAAGTTTACAAGCGTATTTATACTTTGGACAGTGAGAAAAGATGCAGGGTTCAGACAAAGCAACCTTGAGAGAAACAGAAAGATGTTGATCATTTGTTTGTCACATGTAAGCAGTTTACTTATTCAGGAAAGAAAACACTGTGTTTTGGGAACAGTTATCAGCTTCAAGTTTGAAGGACAGGAGGAGGTTAAAATCTGCACACAAAGCTTAATATATTAAGACAAAACAAGGCATGAAGGTTTTTTCTTATCTTAGAACATTTTGAAACACATAGCATCAGCATCTTTTTCTCTTCTCTTTCTCTCTCTTTGTCTCTCCTCTTAGTCAAGTAAGAGGCCTGGTTAAACTTTTTTCCACCCCCTGTAGCCAGCACCAAGTCCATGGGATCCCTGGCCCTTTGGCTTTCATGGCCATGCCTCCCCTTTCAAGTACCACAGGTCCATGGACCTCACCAATGTCTGGGGCTCATGTCAGCAGCCAGGCCAAGCTGTGGGGCTGCCTATCTCCACTAAGGCTATGTTGCTTGCCACATGCCCCACCTGGGCTGTAAAATTCAAGGTCCACAGTCCATCCCAGGTTCCCAGGGTATCTCTCTTCTTACCATGGCTTACAGGTTCAGTGCCCTCCCCAACCACATCTACTCAGACAACTAGTTGTTCATCTTCTAGCTATCTGATCAGTGAGGAAGAAGAGGGGGGAATCAATCTGCATTGAATAAGACAGACATGGATGGAGCCTAGAGAATAGGAGAGAGCAGATATTATGGATTATAGGTACTGGAAAAAAGAAATACAGATGGGGGGTTTTTGTTATTTTTCCCACACAAAAGCCTTCAGATGGAGTAAGAAAGTGGAGTGCTATTAAAATATTTCAGGCAAGATGTTGCTTCCTAATATACACCCACATACATACCTGGCTATTATTCATACTTTCTTTACAGTTGCATAGAGCTCAGCAGCTTCACCTGATATGCCTTAGTTGGTTTAATTCACCACTAAAATTTCTGCCTTCTCTCCCCCTTTCCACAAACTATAGAATTTTTGGAATATTTATAACTACTCTTAATGATTACCCAGACTTGGATGGGATTTTCCCCAGCTCAGGCAATTTCTCTGACTCATTGCTAAGAGACAAAAAAGAGAAGTTAGACATGCACCTTATAGACTAAACAGTACAGTACAAAGACCCAATCCTGTTCCACTTGAAATCAAGGAAAATTACTCCATTTCAGATTTATGTATTACTACATTTCAACAACTTGTATGTGACTTCATAGACATTAGGGGCTGGAAGGGACTTCATGAGATCATCAAGTCCAGTGCCCCTGCCATAGGCAGGAAGTCTGCTGGGGTCAAATGATCCTGGCAAGATAAACATCCAAATGCCTTTTGAATGAATCCAGAGTAGGTGCGTGCTTGCACCACCTCTGTGGGGAATCTTTAAAGAAGTTTTTCCTTATGTCCAGTCTAAGCCAGCCTTCCAGGAGTTCGTGACCATTAGACCTTGTTATCCCCTGGGGAGCCGTGGTGAACTGTACCCAGATCCACCTCCTACAATTATATCCCCTACCCCATGTTCTCCCCATATTTTAAGCCAGAAGGTCTCAAGATGCCGTCCTTGGTTAGTGAACTCAGTTTGAAGGGAAGTGTACTGCTCCTTGATGTAAAGAGCTATACCCCCATTCCTCTTCCCAACACAGTCTCTCCTGTACAAGGTATAGCCTTCTATACCTACAGACTAGTCATAGGTGGAGTCCCAACAGGTCTCCATTATCCCTATAAGATTGTAATCTTTATCACACAAAAGAAGAGCGAGTACCTCTTGCTTGTTTTCCAGGCTCCTGGCATGTGTGTACAGGTTGTTGAGTTCCTGGTGATCCTAAGCTCATTCAATGAGGTTTAGATAAAACACCTCCATAGCCATTTTAAATGCACGGGGCTTAATACATATAATGGTGAGGTGATACTGGAGTGTTCTAATTATAAAATGTACAAGCACATGTATAGGCAGCCAAAGTCACAAACCAGAGGATCAGAGCGTGGACTCAGATTTAGGAGTTCTAAGCAGGGCAGAGGCATAACAAGCTGCTGTTTGGTCCTAGGTAATATATGCCAGTGTGGGTGGGACTCTCTTCCTGAGGGATGCTTATTCCGATTTAGGTCTGGGACAGACATTGCATAAACCAGTTTAACCCAAATCAGTTAAGTCTAATACTACAATCAACCAGGTTTACCTCAAACTGGTTTCAGCCATTTTGAAACTGATTTATGTGCACTGAATGTCTGTTCTGTTACAGGTTTAAACCAGATTCTGATCACTTAAACCAGTTTATGTGTAATGCCTATACCTGAGGGAAAGTGGGAGAAAGGCAGAAGTGGCAAATGGGGGAAAGTGGCAGTGAGTGGGAGCACAGAGCCATGCTGGTGCCCCGGGGCCAGAAGCACAGTGCCCAGGCCTGGAGGAGCACTGTCAGGGACTCTGCCTGCCACCAGGGGGAGCAGGCTGTGGGCAAATCCCCCTCCTCCATCCAAGCCCGGCTCCCCAGTCTCCCTCCTGGCACAGCCCAGCTCCATAGACCCCTGCCAGTCCAGTCCCCACACTCCTGCTCCCCTTCTCTGGGCCCCACAGGCTATAGACCTGGTGCACCAGCGTGGGCCTCATACTCCCGCCTGGCTGTTGCTGCACTCCACACACTGCTTGCTGTCCCTTCCGCCCACCTGCCGCAGCCATTTCCGTGCTCCCCCCCACCCCCTGCCCACTGGCTGGCCAGCAGGTCCAGCATGATGCGATTCCCAGCTTCAGTGCTGGGACTGTAGGAGCCAGCCCAGCTGTCCCTGAGGACTGGGTTGATTGCCTGTGGTCCTCCCCTGCCTCCCTCACTCCTTCTTATCTGTATTTTCCTCTGGTGCAGGGAGGCAGGAACAGCCCCAGGTCAGAAGCCCCTGCCATAGAAGCCCCTGCTAGACAGAGGTGTCTGGCTGGGGCTGGGGGGGAGGGAGGGAGGGGGGCCAGGCCAGGCTGGACGTGCTGTGTCTCCTTAGTTCTGATACTGGTTCCCTCTGGGTCTTACTGCCCCAGGCTCCTGTCATCTTTGACAGGTAGCCAGAGGCAGGTAAATATTAATTTTCTAAATGTTTTAGGGGCCCTGTGGGCCAGACAGAATGGCCTGATGGGCTAGATCTGGCCCACAGGCCATATTTTGCCCACCCCTGGTCTATACCCTCACTTTCTGGAGTCTTTTAAAGGCATTTGGAGCACTTCAAATGTTACATCTATCCATTCCTCCTTTCAGGAGCTGCTACTAATGCACCCTACTTTTATAGGATTGGCAGCTGCCCCAGAAATATGATTCCAGTTTTGTTATGACCTTGGGAAGTAAAGAAAGGGTGGTACTTGCATCAGGATGGGTTTCAGTTTTTCCAGACTTTATCTATTTTTACCACATAGTGAAGTCTTCTCCAAAAGAAAGAAAACACACAGAGTACATATGCCCTAATGTTATGCCTAACGTTTGCCCAAAACGTGCCAGGTATTTCCCTTCTCTGGCAGTCAAACGTGAGAGAACAGTGCCTTGGAAAGAAAAGGGAGTCAGATAGGAAGAGCTCTGTCTCATGATCTGCCTAGGTTTCCAAAGCAAAGCCTCTGCCAGATCAAATACTGAAACTAAGCAAGGTTTGAACATTTTGGATTCCTTAAGACAACATGTCACGTGTGTCTACCAGAATGTCACAGGATTTCTGTCTGACCATCCACAAACAAAATTAAAACAGCCTTTTACCATACTCAGAATTTCAGATGATTGGGACAGTTAGAGCCTGATCTATTCCACTTGGGTGCCTGGGTGGCATTTTAGCGCTCTCAGTTTTTCAAACTATTAAAAATTGCTATTCATGGTTTTTCTATATTTTTAAACAGAGTACTTTGTCTACAACTGTTTTGTTTTTGTAATTAATCCTTCATCAGTGCTTCTATTTAATATAACATAGGCACATTTGTACAATTGATATCATTGCTATGGTAGCAGATTATGATGTCATTAACAGAAGAGTGCCTTTTATACAACATCAAGTGAAAGGAGAAGTTATGTTAGGTTGTATGCAATTAGTAAATGTTTCTTATTTAAATATGCAAGTCTTCAATAGTCATAGTGGAATACAATACAAAATAAATTGCCTTTTCTGTTAACTCTTCTTTCTACCTCCCGTGTGAAAGTCCTTCTTGAATTAATAACATTCACAAAAATGGGTTCTAATTTAAAACTGCATATTGAGCACTTGACCTTCAATAGAAACGTGTAAATTGCCTGCTACTGTCACTATTAAGCACATTATTTGCCTCACTGGCTACTAACTTTACTGTACACTTCAATAAAAATCCAATACTCTAAGGGGGAGATTACATGTTAGAATTAGCAAGTACTAATCCTAAAGAATTTTAGTTGTGTTAAGGTTAATAGTTAACACATTCGGAGTTAATACATGCTATAATGTGCACTGCTCAGGCATGCTTCCAGATGGCTGAAAAGCAGAGGTATGGCTAGGGTAAGTGTGTGCAAAATATGGCCTGTGGGCCAGATCCAGCACACCAAGGGATTCTGTCTGGCCTGCAGCAGGTCCCTCAGTCCCACCTGACCCAGGCACAGGGAGAAGCTTAGACCATGGTGCGTGCAACTGGCCCTGCCACCCCTGGGTGTACAGTGGAGCTGGGGAGGCCTGGCTGCCAGACTCAGTTCCCAACAGCATTAGCAATGGAAGCTCCTTTCAACCGCTTCTACTGACAGACTGCACCGCACTGCCTGGGCACCTCAGCCCACCTGCCCCACACCCACTGTCAGGTGGAACTCACATGGGCAGGATGTATGGCCAGGTGTACAGGATGGGGCTGCAGCTGGGCAGAGAGCAGTGTTTGGGAACAGGATGAGTAGACAGGGCCGGGGCTAGGATTGCAGGTCAGTGACAGCACAGGACCAGGAATCAGGAACTAGGGCCCAAGGCAGAGCAACAATCTGCCTGCATGTCCTTTTGATGGCCATTGGTTCTGTGGGTTGGGCCATGAGGAGAGTGGATCGCAGCTCTGACCCAGATCCTGGCCCCATGCTGTCACTGCCCTGTGATCCCAGATCTGGTCCCACTCTCCTGTCATGCTCCCAGTTGCCATCCCCCAACAACCCACATCCCCATTCCTTCCACCTGACTGCATGCCCTGCCTGCATGGGTTCCAGCCACTCTCCATGGAGACCCAGGATCACAGAGCAGTGACCACATGGGATTGGGGCCCAGGACAGAGTCATGATTCACTCCCCGCACACCCCTGCCTGCAGAACCAGTGCCTGTTGCAAGGGCATGCAGGCAATGGATTATGGCTGTGCCCTGGGCCTCAGACCTGTGCTGTAAGAGCTCCACAAATCCAGCCATGGCCCTGACCACCTGTCCCCACTCCTTGGTACCACTCCCTGTCCACCTGCAGCCCCATCCCAGCCACCTGGTCGAGTTTAGAGCGGAGCCGCTTACAGAGTTTTGGTGAGCTGTTCTATGGGGGTGGGGGGAGGGAGGGTGATGACCTGACCCGCAACAGCTCACCAAAACTCCTTAAGTGTCCCTGAGGCCTAACTCCCCTGGGCTTACCCCTGGGCTAGGGGCTGTAAGTCTGTTCCAGGCTTGATCTCAGCTAGGGGCTGTAAGTCTGTTTCAGGCTTGATCTCAGCTCTCATGTTCGATCTCAGCTTGATGTCAGCTCTCTAGTCACAGTATAAGCCAGGAAGGAAGGGGGGAAGGGCCTCTCCCCGCCATGTGCCACCTGGATCACTTCCTCTGCACCCCAAATAATCATGCTGTCCCCTACCAGCCCCTGAATCCCCCCTCAATCCCAGAATTGTCCTCCACTTCTGAAATGGCTCTTCACCCCCAGATTGTCCCCCTACCCCCAACCCTCAATTTTCCCTTCACCCCTGGATCACTGGCCTGCCATATCAATTATCCCAAGAACACCAGTGGTGGCAGTGGCAGGCGGGGGGGGGGTTCCCTTCTCTTTCTTGCCCTGGTGGCAGTGGCAGCCGGGGTGGGATTCCCCTTCTCTGTCTGCCCCTGGTGTCTCTGCAGCCCATGCCACCTCTCTGTGCAACTGGATCCAGCCCCCACTGGGCCCCACAGCTGGCTGGCAGCTCTCTGAACCCCCACCCACTGCCTCTTCAGTTCCAGGGCCTGGCAGGGGCTGGATCTGGGCACACAGGAGTGACATTGTCTGCAGGGACTCAGCAGCCCCCACTTGCACCTTCACCACTTTGGGGCTAATTGAGGCAGCATGGCAGTGTTCCAGCAGTAGAGGGACCAAGGGGTCATAGGGGGCAACTGGAGTGGCATGGAAGTAATCCGGGAGTAGAGAAGGTGATTTGGGGGTGGAGGGGGCAATTTAGGGGGGCACAGGAGGCACCAGTTCAGTAGCTCCCCATCCACACCCTGCCCCCCACACCCTCAGTCTTCCCTCTCCAATCCTTCCTCCCTCACCCCTTCCCCATACTCACTTCACCCTGTCTCCCCTGCATCCCTTTTCCAGCCCCACTCACCCCATCCTCACCTACCCAATTCTGTTCCCAGATGTCTGTCCAGGGCCATAGAGTTCTGGACGATAGCTAGTCTAAGTAGGAACAGTGCCTCCTGGGATACTGAAGAACTTCAAATTTTATCTCAGACAAACAGCCAGAAGTTAATTTATTTAACTCAAGCTAGGTTGCACAGCTCTAAAATAATCTTCACCCAAAGTGGCATAACATTAAAATGTCTAAAGGGCATTTAGTATTTGTTAATGAGCTTTAACGCATGATCATTCAAGTTTTAAGTACTTGCACTTAACATGATCTAATTGTAATGTGTAATCTAATCCTAACAAAGTTAAATCAGAATGTGGAGTTGTTGATTTTTCTTTTCTTTTTTTTCTTTTTGTAGTCACAATGGTATAATGCAATTCTTCTATGTGTTTTCTGCTCTAAGCTAAACATCACTGGAAGAGTGCCTTACAAAAGCTGAATAATAAATGTCCCAGTGAAATTTAGATTTTTTTCAACTAAGTGCATTTAAGTACATAATTTGTAAGTATTTTAGATACACTCTGAAATCTGAGATTCAGAGGCTCAAAAAGTAAAAAAGGCACATAAATTAGACTCTGCATCCTTTCCAGACCCCTTCCTAATGCCATGATTTGTGGGTTGTTCCAGCCTGAGCCCATGTGGAGTCTTACTGAAGTCAAACAAAGCATGAAGCAGTTTCCAGGCTCTACATTTACATTTTCTCTCTCCTTTGCCAGAAGATGCTACAAGCAGACTGGGAAGTATACAATATTTACATAAAGAAGTGAGATCATTCCAATATAAAAAGCCCCTAAGAAGCTCCTCACCCCATGATGTTTTTTGGTATCTCCAGACATGAGAAATTACTGACCATTGGATAAAGGATAGAATGTTGATATTATTAGTCATGGTCATCAATCTTACCTGCCCCAGGGACACAAAGACCCTAGCTATTGCTGCCACATTTCTGTCTGCCCCAGATGCTGCTGCTGTTGCCTGAGCCAGCTGCTGTCACTGCTAGTGATGTGGTGTGTAATTATTAATGTTACACATCACAATTAATGTTACTATAGCTGAAAAATTAAATAAAAATATTAGTATTTTCAACATATCTGTGTAAAATCTGTCTCCCCTAGATGTTCAGTTAGGTTCCAATCCTGCATTAAGCTAATGTGAGTTTAGCTTTGGACCTGCATGATGTTCCACTGACCTCAATGACAGCCATGTGCATAGAGGTTATTGCCAGGGAATGGGCATGTACTTAGCTTCTTCTGTTTGTTGGAGGAAAAGGGAAGCATAAAACATTTCTTAAAAATAGGAAAATGTTTATAGGAGTCTGGAGGTCAATAAGGAGGTCTGCTGCTTGTGTGTAGCTCGGATCTGAGAGGTCACTGAAGGATTATTGAGACTCATCCTACCTTCTACCTATTATCCTCTGCTGCTCATCCATGTGGGCACCAGTGATACTCCCAGGGGTGATCTGGGGCAGATCAAAAGTGACTACAGGGCTCTAGATGCAAGGGTGAAGGGGACAGGGGATCATGTGTTGTTCTCCTTGATCCTTTAGGTCAAGAAGAAGGGCCCAGACAGGAGTGGACACATCTTACAAATCAAGACATGACAGTGCAGATGGTGTAACCAGCAAGGCTTTGGCTTCTTTGACCATGGGATGTTGTTCCAAGAAGAAATATTGCTAGGAAGAGATCAGATCCACCTGATAAAAAAAGGGAAGAGCATTTTTGCAAACACACTCACTAACCTAGTGAGAAGGGCTTTAAACTAAGTTGGCCAGGTGATGAAGACCAAAGCCCTGAGGTAACTGGAGAAATGCAGGAAGCACAAATGAGGGGGGAGCATAGGGGAGGCTTTCTCATTCTTCCTGAGAAAGTAGAGCAATCAGCTCAGAGCTCCAGCATGAAACTGGAGATAGGTCTGTTGAAAGTCTCTGGGTAAGAGCGAAAGGGGAAAGCAACAAGGGTAACATTATGGTGGGTGTGTCCTATAGGCCATCAGGCCAGAAAGATGCGGTGGATGAGGCTTTCTTCAAACTGCTAGAGGGAGCTTCCTGATCATAGGCCCCAGTTCTCTTCAGGAACTTCATTCACCCTGACATCTTTTGGAAGGGGGATACAGGAAGTTTTCAAAGAGTAATGGGGACAACTTCCTAGTGCAAATGTTGGAGCGGTCAACTAGGAGCTGTGTTCTTCTTGACCTACTGCTAACAAACATGGAAGAATTAGTGGGGAATGTAATAATGGATGGCAACTTGAGCAGCAGCAATCACAAGATAATTGAGTTTAGGATCCTGAGGAAAGGAAGGAAGGACTTTTGACTTTTTAACTACTTTATTTATGGGTTCAGGGATACAAAAAGGTTGGCCTCCTACAAAGCAAAAAACAAACAAATTACTATCAAACCAAGAACACCGTGTCATTGCATTCATCACATCACACCGTGACAGACACCTTCACTACGTTCCACATCGTGTCTTACACGCCAGTTATGCAGTCGGAGTGCCAGCCACACGGTCATAACTATAAATAAACAATTCGTACCCTGCCGTATCCAATCATACAAGTGACAACACCTTCAACTTCCCACACACAAAAAAAAGCAAAAAATGCAGGCTGGTGAGGGCCCAGGATGTGGCACGAGCTGGAAGTTGTAGTCTGACATCGAGCCAGCCCGGTTGCCCAGACCAGTCATGACATCAGACTGCGTATTTGAGACGGCCGTCCTCCACATGGCACAGCGCTCCCTCAAGGCCCCAGTGTGTCTCAAAGGTGGGCACCATCCCTTGGCGCACAGCATACTCAAACTCCAGCGAGAGGCACGCCTGCCCCAGGAAGCAGAAAAGCCACAGGGCATCATCTGAGCTGGTCCCAGCAAGCCCAAAGGCCATCATCTGCGCTGTCCCCAGCAAGCCAGTTTCGGTGGCTCTTGAGGACGGCCATCTTGGCCTGACCCAGTAAAAAGTTGGCCAGGCAGATGGGGCCCTTTCAGCCGCCCGGTATGGCTAGGAGCACACTTGGTGGTCTCTGAGAAGCTCCTGCCCAGCACTCACAGCAGTGGCTGGAGGGTAATAAAGAGCAGCCACAGGTGGGGATAGTTGAGGAAGGCATGAAAGAGGGTCTCCTCAACACCCCCTGGGCAGAAGGGGCAGGCCGTTGAGGTGGCTGGGTCAAAGTGAAATGCAAACATGCCAGTGGATAGGATACCATGCAGCAAACGCCACTGCAGGTCACCAGTCTTCTTGGCAGTTGGCGGCTTATACAATGTGTGCCAAGCCAGGTGGGCCTGCTGCCAAGAGCTGGCCGAAACAGATGCCCCAACCAGCTTCTTCTTCAACCTGGAGTGATGGCGGGCAGCAAGCAAAGTCTTAGATCACCTCAAGACCTCTCAGGGCCAGGTAATTACTGACCTAGGTGGAGTACGTGAGCACGCCATCGCCTTCTATCGTGACCTGTTTGCGGCTGAGCCATCCTGCCCTGAGGCCACGCGGGAACTCCATGTGGGCCTGCCACACCTTTGTGCCCTGGAGGCCAGCGAGCTTGAGCAGGAATTGTCTCTGGCAGGGCTGGGCAACTGCCACAGCTGGCCTCACCTCCGGCAAAACCCCAGGCCTCGATGGGTTACCTGCTGAGTTTTACAAGACTTTCTGGCCTCTCCTCAGGCCCTGTCTCCTGCGCGTTTTCCAGGAAAGCCTTGCCAACAAGGTCATGCGGATCAGCTGCAGCCATGTAGTGCTCACGCTGCTGCCTGAGAAAAGAGACTTTGGCTGCATTAAGAACTGGTGGCCAGTCTCCCTGCTGTGCACAGACTTCAAGATTCTGGCCAAAGTGCTGGTGACCCGCCTCCATACTGTCATGGCCTCCATCACTGGGCCTGAGCAGAGCTACTGCGTGCCAGGCAGAACCATCCAAGACAACCTATTTCTGCTGTGCAACCTACTCGCAGCCAGTGAACTCTTCGGCTTAGACATTGGCCTCATCTCTCTAGATCAGGAGAAAGCCTTTGACTGGGTGGGCCACGCCTACCTATTCCAGACCCTGGAGGCCTTTGGCTTCAGGCCTCTCTTCACTGGGGCCTTCTGGGTTTTATATCAAGACACTTCCAGTCTGCTCAAGGTGAACAGGGTGCTCTGTGCTCTGTTCCCCACATGCAGAGGTATCCATCAGGGCTGCCTCTTGCCAGGCATGTTCTATGCCCTGGCCATTGAGCCACTGCTGCATGCTCTGCGGCGCTGCCTGAGTGGTGTGGCCTTGCCATCAGCCACGGGCCTGTTCATTGCCTCTCTGCTCCTCTGTGCACACCCTGTTAACTAAGGTGAAATCGCTTAGGTAAATCATTGGGACCGTGTTAACATGACCTGCATAATGTATGTTACACTGTCCCAGGAGACTAGCAAGGGCATGTACACAGACCTCAACCCCGATGTAGAGAGGGGTGTGAACACTCAAGCCATGGGTAATGGGGAGGTTCTGAGAGGCATCCTCATGCCAGCTGCTAGGTGTAATACTGACTAAAAAGAGAAGTGTCTGGGAATGCAGCCATAAAACTCTAGATGGGAGGGGGAAAGGGGCGGAGGAAAAAAAGCTGGGGGGAAGAGGGGGAGGGTTATGAGGAAAAAAAGGGGAGTGGGGAAATAAAGAGCACCCTTCAGAAGGCAAGATATTGGAAAAGATAACTCCCCGCAACAAGCAAACAGAAAAGAAAGAAAGGAAAAGAGACAGTTAGAAAAAAAGGCTGTAAAGAAGCAACTCACAGACAAAGAAGACAGAAGTACAGGGGGGAGGGGACAGCAAGGAGAGAAAAAGTAGTAAAAACACTGCCAAAATGCAAGAAAAGAAACAGAAAGTGAGCTAAACAGAAGCAAGAGACCTTTAGACAGGTGGGAGTCAGAAAATAAAAGAGATAGGAAGCCGGGGAGTCTTATGCTCAGGATCGCCCCATGCAGCTCCAAGAGAGCCTGATCCAGTGTGTCCAAAGTGGAAGGAAGGAAGGAAAGAGACAGCAGAGTAAGGACCCTGGAATTCAGAAAAGCAGAAAAGCAGACTTAAGTCTCCCATGAAAGCCAGGTTTTGGAATTTGGAGGCTTCCATCAGTTGTTTTAAAAAGGCATCATCCATGATTCCTCCTGGTTTCATGGCCTGTAGCAAATGCCCACCATGACATCCCTCCCGCTGCTCTCTCCTCTGACCTTTACCCAGAGGCTTTCAAAAGGCCTGCCTTCTACTTTGTATTGCATGTGCTGTTTTATGCAAGATTTAACCATGAAAGATTTCTTCATGAATAAATATATTTTCCCTGCCAGCATAGCTATTGAAATTCTCCTCATAGCTACTTGGCTTTCTCTAATTATTATTTTATAAGAACTAACTTTTTAAATGTCTGATTAGACTTAATATATTCCCCTTTCAGGATGGGGAAAAAAGGGAAAATGAAGAATTCAGTTTGCCATTTATTAATAATGTTTTCTATGCTACCAGATCCCCCTGGCTGCTGCTGGGGCCCTGGCTGCTGCAGGGCTACAGGGAGTGGGAGCAGTCTGCTGCTAGGAGCAGTAAATCTACTCCCACACCCCTGAACGTGTAGACATGTGCCCAGGAGAGTTTACTCTTGAGTAGTTTACTCAGAAGTAAACTGCTTCTGGGTTATTTGCATATGTAGAGGCATCTGGTGGAAAGGATCTCAACTCCAGAGTTGGTAACATAGAAAATCATAATGATAATGATGTCTTTCATAATCTACACATGGCACCCCTATATATAATGTAGAAAGGCTTCATATAGTCTTCATACTTCTCTGACTACCAGCACAGTGACATAGAGTCTTATCTCCTCTGATGCGCAGACACTCTAAGCCCAGATGCTATTGACATGGACTGCCAAGCCATATCAAATACCATAGTCACCAAGGGGTATGAAAGGAGGAATGGCACTTTTGGATTAATTTTTTTACCAAGTCTGTGAGGACCCAACTATAGACTCATCCTCATATTTTGAGGGTGCTTGTCCAAAGCATAGATGATTTTCAGGTAGGACTACATGTATCTGAGGTAAAATTTGACATGGCACATCATGATGGTTATAGGAGGCCATGTGGCCAAGAATGGAAAGACAGTTTTTTACTATTACCACCGAGCACTGATTCTCAACCTTTTGGGACTTCAGGCACCCTCATTAGACTCAACACACCCCTCCATAACTTTTGTGAATTTTCAAAAGCAAACAACCTGAAAAAGCAAACAACCTTCAACTACCTGAAGGGTGGTTCCAAAGAAGATGCCAAGCCAGGCCAGGTCAGATCAGGCAGTGGGGCATGTGGGTAGAAGATTGTTCAGGCAGGGACAAACTTCAGCCTATGCTTATCTGCTTATCTCCTTACATCTTGAGGCACACTTCAAAGGATCTGGCAGCACCCCAGGGTACCCCGGCACCCTGGTTGAGAATCACAGCCATAAGGCAATCCTCTACCAACAGGATGATATCTTGCAGGGACTGGAATTAATGAATTTCAGCATTTTCATGGGCGTTAGGTTGGGCTTCTTTGTGTTCAAGCAGGGGTTCCAAGGAATGGAAGAGTCACATTCTGGTGAATGGGTTCTCTGATACCTGTTCAGAGAGGACTCTTCTCATATGTCAATCATCTATGTAAGAGTAAACTTGCTGTGGGGTGTACACAGGTGCCATCTAGATATCCTTGAAAATTCTTCAGACCAACAAGAGTCTGAACAGGAGGACCTTACATTGGTAATGGTCCAGACTCACGAGAAATCAAAGGTACTTCCACTGAGAAGGTTTGATTCTCATACAGAAACAGGCATCTTAAAGGTCAAGATATGTGCCATGGGGTGACACATAGGGGATGGACATGTGTATGGCAGGTGGTGTGATTGTGGGATCCACCATAAGAGCCTATCACACTTTATTGCCAGTACTGGGGGAGCTCAGGATTGCCATCCCAGGCTCCCCCTGCTCTGGAAAATACTAGGCGCCTACAGCTGTAAGTCCTGTGGCTGACAGGACTCTCGGCCCCAGTTATACCCCTGTGACTCTTGTGAAAGTGTTGAATCTACAAGTTACTTCCTGTAATTTTCTATTGAATCTGAAAATATCAATGAACATATAGTTTTACTTTAAGTTTACAATATATTTTGTGCCTGCCACTCTATCAGAACTCTTTCCCAGAGTCATTTATTTATGAAGGCACTGGAACAAACATAACAGCCACCACTGCTCTTCCCACCAAGCCTGACTCCCACACAGCTGCTCCTAAATGGCTCCCCAGGTCAGCTGGGGACACTGGCAGTGGGCAGCCACACCTTCCCTCTCCATGCAACAGCTCCTTGCTGTCAGGGACACTGACCTGGCAGGCCAGCCTGAGCCAAGTACCACAGCAGCCACACCTGCAGCAAGCCCAGCTAATGAACTGTGCCCCTGGTTAGGAGCAGCAAGCATCCTGATTGACTGCTGGGATCACACCTACCCATTTAGCACTAGCTGGGGCCCTGGGTCTAAATGTCAGTCAACAATTCTGCTGTGGAATGTTACCTGGTTCCTTAACCTAGTTTTTGGCTTATTTCTAGACTTCAGCTTTGGATTTCCCAGAGGTTCTGTTTTCTGGCTCCTAGCTCTGATTCAGCCCTGTGAACTGGCCCTCAGATTGGTACTTGGCATCTGACCCTAAGATCTGATGGCTTAAGAATGGTATTTAAAGGTTTGCTTTTTGAGAATTGGCTTATTGGTATGCATGCATTAGAATGGTTCAGGATGGGTAGTAGGGGTTAATTAATTTCTAAGTCTGGGCCACATAGTCACACAGCTTCACATAGCCTTGGAAGCAGACGGGCTGTCTAACACAACAAGGCTAATGGATACAAACACAGTCTGGAAAACAGAGGAAGCATGTACCATTCTGTTCCATAACATAAGATAAGGTGGCACCAAGTAACAGGACACCAGAGCAGGGTGGCCTGGTTTCCAGTTTTGGGGGAAGAGACCAAATTGGGAGAAGGCCTAGAAAGACCAAATTAGTGTGTGCGCATATGATAAGCTATGTGAATGTATGACAACATGTGGCAGTGCACCTTGGGTGCCTGCCACTTTAAGGGCTGGAGCAGGCAGTTAGCAGCTGCCTGATTAAGGCAGCCATTTTCAAACAAAGGCAAGCCTGGTAGAGACAGCAATGTGTTGCTCACAGCCAAGGGAACAACATCAACTGGCTGAGCTCCTGCTCACAATATCTTGGAGGTAAGGGCAGGAGCTATGGGGATGTTTGGACACTTATGGTCCTGGGCATGACCTGAAACTGCACCCTGCCTGGGATGGGTGGCCTGGTGGGGCTATTCATGGCAGGACAGCCCCCAATAAATGCCAGGCCAGTTACCACCCTTGTGAAAGGCAAGGAAGGGTGGCTTAAAACCTCAGCCCCCACAACTGGGTGGGTAACCCCATAGTAGGGCCTGAGAAGGTGGACCCATATAAGAGAAAGTGGGCTAGCTGCTCAGAAGCCTAACTCAAGGCACCCTCAACTGGTCAATGCTCGGGTCAGGGCCAGAAGGGTCAAAACGGCCAGAGTGCCCACTGTGAGGGATGCCCAGAGCCAGGGGCCCTGGGTTCCAACTGGCCTAGAAGTGGGGCCAGGGCCTGTGTAGCCAAAGGTCCCAGAGAGGGGTCTACTGTTGAGAAACAGAAGAGTGCAGGGAGATTGGCAGCCCAGAATGGGGGCGGAGTAGGCGGCCTGATTAGGAGGGATCTAGTTGGTGTCCAGACTAGAATGTTATGGGGCCCAGTGTGGAGCTGGATCTGTTGAGAACTTATAATGCCATCTGCAAGGCACAGGCCATGGTGTAGGGGAGGTACGGAATCATGGACAGCACCCCCTGGCATCAGAGCGTATAATGGGCTCTGATGCCCAGCCTCCCACATTTACCACTAGTATATTATACCAGCAAAGTCATGGCAATATATACTGGGTGGACCGCCCCACATAGACAGGTGGGTGGACCAAGGTGGAGACCTGGCCTTGAACATGTTCCCTGTCACACAACAACAGAGAGAGACCAAACAGTGATAGCCATGGATGAAAAGTCATCAGGAGGGAAGGAGAATACAAAAGCAGGGACTTGAGAGTAACAAAGGGTACCTCCCCATCCCTCTTCATCCTTCGCTTGGGTTCCTTCCTTTCTTCCTCCTCCCCATCCTCTTCCCTGAGAGGGTCCCTCTGCCCAGGTCCTCCTCTCCCCATCCCTCCTCATCCCCGTCCCTGTCCCCCAGGAAGAGTCACCACGGCCACCATAGACAGAAGGCACACCACCAGCCTGTCTCATCCACCCCACTGGGGGGGTGTGGGCTTCAGCATCCCACCTTCAGGCTGCTTACACACTGACATCTGACACCTAAAAGAGAGCCTCAGAGTTAAGACTGCAACCTGGCCAGATGTATTTTGACTTTGATGACAGCCCTAGGATTTGGTAGATATATAGAATTGCTCAATTGTTTGTATTGTTTCTTTTCTGTTATCACTGAATTTGCCTATTATCAAAGAGAAAGGTCATGGTCGGTCCGAAGGTGGGTCCCCAGGTGGGTGTCCCCTCCTTGTGGAACAAGGCCTCTGGATCCTAAATCCTGAGCCAACAAGATCCTGACCCCAGACTGTGTTGTGGACTCTGCTTCTGGATTGCCCTCTGGTTTTGATATATGGCTCCTGCCCTTTGGACCCAAACTCTGCTTCCCCTCAGTGACCTAACCATTAGGCTACACCCCCTATGCCCTGGTCTCTTACCTGCCTTCTAGCCCAGGAGCTTCAGCCACTCCTTGCACCCATTCCCCTATAGTTTGAGGAGTAGTGCGATGCCTTTTAGGAAATCCTGGATCTGCCCATGAACCCACTCATCTGATTTCACTGCCCCATGCCAAGGCCAGAAGTTCACTTGTGAAGCTAATCTCCAATCTCAGAACTTTTAGGCACCAAGGTTAGGTAGAGTAAGAAAGTATAGGCTTCTTCAAAGCCCTATGCAGCACCTCTCCTTAATTCCATAGAAATGACAGATGTGATGTGATTCAACAAATATTTTTAAAACATACTGGCAATATTCTTCACAGCCAGTGGCAAAAGATACTAGAATGTATATTTTGAAAGCTTCTTACAGAAACTTTGCTAGCTGCATATATATTAATAACCATTTAGTTTTGTCATTTTATATTCAATAAATTATTTTTACAAATAGGGAAACTGCAAATGATCCAGATTTCAATGAGAATGAGTCAGTTCTCTGATTTCATAGGTATATGAATGTGAAAAGGTTGTTGCAATGCACAAAGGTATCTCCTGGTAGATTTGACTTAAATACATCTGCATTTAAAATAAAGGAAAAAGGGCTCTCATTATACTTGAACTCAGTACTGGAATTTTTTTTCTTTAATGTAATATTCAGTTCGTACTCCATACAAGTTAGAAGACCAACCTTTATATACTCCCACAATCCCCATTTCAGAGAGAACTGCAGCAATATTCATTGTACATTCTCCAGAGTCTCACCAAAGTAGGTTGCAGTCTGCGTGTGAGAGAATCTTGTTAAATAGATGTTTCATGTTCAGAATGGTGAAATATCCTTGAAAGTCATAGTGGTGATTGGGCAATTAACTAATGCTGTAACAGCTGAATATGACATCACAAAGTACTTTTTCCATGCAGTCATTAATGTCTATCATCTAATTACATGATACAACAGTTGGGGGGTTTAATGCATATTAATTATTAATTGAATTGTACAGCTCTTCTACAGTCATTTTTACAAATAATTATAATAATATAATGTTATTAACATCTCTTCACAAACTTTTTTTTAGCATTGCTGTGTGAGAAAGGTTTTGTAAATATAAAACATCAGCACTAGAGTCTATGCTGAACAAGAACAAGTGACCAAACCTAGCAGACTGACAGTATCAGAAAACATACCCATGAAGACTGCTCTGCCTTATAAGCTAGCCAATAAATGTGATAGAGTTGGACGGATGTTCATATTTAATATAGTTTCAATAAATCAATCAGAAGTGTTTTGACTATAGCTGACCTCTGGCTATTGCATTTCTTCTTGTAAGTCATTCTGGGAGAAGGTTATTTCATAAAAGTATTAAATCACAGTTCAAATAATATGTTACTTAAGTAAACTGAAATAGGTCATGCTTGAGAAGACCAGTGCTCAAAAATCAGAGTCCATATCTCTGACAAGGATTTTGGGCAATATTCTAGTTCCACAACATATTGCCTACTTTATCAGCCTAACTACTCCAAATTAAGTCGTCATGATATATCCATGACAGGGTTGGAAAAATACTCTATTTGTGGTCAACCTATCACAGTGTAACTCTATATGTTTAAAAAGGATTAAACACTGTGAACCTTTGTGAAATCAGGCTGCTTGTGCATTCCACGTAGAAATGGGTGGAAACTATAAATACGGTGACTTACTGTTTGAAAAATACATATTACTGAAAGTGGGTCAGAGCTAGATGATACAAGCACTATGAAAGTTTTGTCTACTACATGAAAACCCAAAGCAAAATATTCCTACTATGTCTGGGAAAGGAATGGC
Source organism: Alligator sinensis (assembly GCF_000455745.1). Taxonomy (NCBI): domain Eukaryota; kingdom Metazoa; phylum Chordata; order Crocodylia; family Alligatoridae; genus Alligator; species Alligator sinensis. Next base: position 1,061,964 of record NW_005841955.1, read on the forward strand.
AATACTTTTCAAAAGCATCAGATTAAGTGAAACGAGCCTCCATTATACAGACATAGCATCCAGCACAGCTGAAAGATTTCCTGTCATCTGTGAAACACTTCCAATAAAAATGAAATGTTATATTGGGGGAATATTTGAGTGATATTTGACAAATTACATAGTTGATCCTTTCTTTTTTGTCACTGTTGAGCCCTCCGACATATTAAGATCATATCCAACACAGTACATTTTGGAAATGTCTAATCTAAGCAAGATTGGTAGAAGCATGTCCCACAAAGAATTAAGGAGTATATTAGTAGGATGGTTGGGGATCGACGAGAGCCACTTCCACATAGTGATCCCTGTTAATGTCTCTGATGGCCAAGAGCTCCCAAACCAACAAAAACGCAAAAGCACACAAAGATAAAGATACAGACACTGTCTTTGTCATACGAAAGAAGCAGTTGAATGGTTCTTGTAATGACTGTGGAAGGGTGATGACTAAAGGACAGCTCAAAGACACACTACATATGATGGATATTGGTAAACCAAACTGCACAATGGCATGGCATATAACTTCATATTGTGGCATAACCCTAAAACTCACTGCCCCTAAGTAGGGAACGGAAAGAAAGAAGAAGGAGAACATGAGGTTATAGGAGAAAGTCGCATTAAATTTGATAATGGGTTTTGTGCATCGGGCCTACGTTAGATTCATTATTCCAAATGAAACCACCCTCAAATTATTATGTTTTGTAATTAAAGAAGTTATCCCACACTGTTACGTACTGCACAGCTTCCTTTGGGTAAAAATTAAAATTAAGTCAAATTCATAAAAATGTATACAAACATCTTCCCCCAGTAATCTCCCAGGTTTATCAACTATGAAGATGTCTCCACTTACCTTTAATCACTAGGAAATATAAAATGTAAGAAAATAAACTGCCTGCAGACAAGATATTTGCAATGGGTTGGAAACAATCTCAATGAGTTATTAAAATCACATCTACTTTTACTAGAAGAACAATATTTGCATAATGAATTTTCAAGCCATGGCACAAAAATAGTCAATAATATATGCATAATCTTCTTATATACTATTGGGAAACTCTAATTACAAGAAAAAATGCAGTCTTCTTTTATAGATCTTACAGATGAGAGGTTTACCCCAACATACTGAGATAAATTACTTCTAAGACAAATTATTGCTTAAACATTCCAGCAGTTCAGTTTAAATCCTTCCCCAGCAGGTAACAAGCATCCCAGCTGAGACCAGTGTCTAAGCACTTCTTCAAAGCTTTAGTATTTCCTGTAATTACTTCCTAGCTACAGCAGATTCTGAAACTAATACTTTCTTAAAGGGCAAAATGTAGCACAAGTAGGCCAAATTTTGTGAAATGCTGAGATGAATCCATTGAAAGAGGCTTATAAATTCCAATTCAATGTACTTGAATTAAAGTAAATGAAGAAAAAGAAAAAATACAGACAGCACTATGCATTTATTTCCCAAAGATTTTCAAGAAGGGTTTTCAACCTACGATCTTCAACTCACAAGATTAACAGCAATAGGGACAAAGTACTATATTACCAAAGAAGGATAAAGACACTTTCTAAAACTATGAAAGGCCTCAGGTGAACAAAGCTGAAAGATATTCAATTTAAAACAATAACAGCTACTGCAACAAAATGAACTTAACACATTTATTCTAACTAGTTTCATACATTTAACTTTACCTATTAATTTGTGTGCTTTCAGAGTTTATACTAGCAAAGCTCTATACTACAGCTTCTGAAACCATATTAATGCACAGAAAGATTATATAACTTCTTCAATATTATCTCTTGTACTCCTATTTCCCAAGTATCTTGGGATACTACATTTATCTTGGATACTACAAGTATCCAATTTCCCAAGTATCTTGGATACTACAGTTCCAATGGAATGTATGTTTCTTACTTATTAAACCTGTGGCACATCCACCTTGAGCTACAGTGGTGTAAAAAGGCTTCTTTTCCTATTACTAAGTTGCCAGGAAAACAATAAGTGGTAGCATTTTAAGACTATGGACACATCCACTTCTGCCTCTACCCACACCAGGGGCTATATTTAGAAAACTGGAAAAAGCAGGCAGTTGTAACCTTGCCTCTGAAAAGCAGGGATCCAGGGGAGGGTAGTGAACATCTCCCATCAGAGGGGCATGGACTGTTGGAGCAAAACCAAACAATGAAGGTTGAGGGAGCTGAGCAAAAGAAGCTGAGCAGTAATGGGCTGAGGTACTGCAAGAGATGTTGGGAACCAGCCTGAGAACCAGAGCCAACACCCAACCATCTGAGTGTGAAGGACATTTGGGATACAATGTGTAGCACATAAAATTTCTGAGGGAGTGTGGGTAAGAGGATGACCAACTATTGTTGTCCAGGCTGGGAAACAGGACACCAGCCTACAGGTGGGAACAAAGTCTGCACTTAACAATTACCACAGTAATATGTGTACTCTGCATTGTACTTAGGAAGAAAATATTTAGAGGGAGCTCATCTCTATTCTCTAGGTCTTTGATAAGAGCCAAATCAAATTTAACTAGCTATTGAGATAAATATGGTTTGGACAGTAATAAACAGCTTAAAATGGTAGAGATGGCTACAACTGTTTCATTTTTTTTATCAAACTTAAACGAGGGCTTTTACAAATTCATTTTGGAAGATTTTTCAGTGCCCAACATCAATTTCTCTGCACCAAAAATATTCAGGGAACCAAAAATTCTGCCCAGCAAAGCATGTGATAACCGATAAAACTTTAGTGGTCCATACCTTTTAAAGACCTTGAAATAAGTTTCCATCCAAGGAAGCAGAAGTGACCCCTGAAAGCACATGACTTAATACAAAACTGCTTGCATGGCAAGATATAATACTATGGTGGGGTTTAGGGAGCAAATACTGAATCATACTCCTGTTTGAACAGGTAGGGGTGGAGGGGAAGGGATAGCATCAAGACCCACCAGGCATCAAGACCCACTAAGGCCTTGTCCCACATTATACTTGGGATGTGTTAACTGAACTTAAAATACTAGACTCTGAGCATTCAAACAGTAACATTTGTGCTATGTGCCATCATAGCAAACTTCGGACTGTTCTGGTGAGGAATCATACGCTCTAAGGCATTTTGAGATAACATCTAAATTCTCCACAGAGATAATGTAGTCAGGAGACTCTGGTACAGTGGGGAAACTAGGACTGACAAACTGCTGTCCTGGCCCCCACAGCACACTACAGCACAGCAGTCTTCAAGGTCTCCAGTGCTTAGGATGCATTTTGCTTAGATCATAGTAAGCATTCCATGAGACTGCTCAGAAAAAGTTTAGGTCACAGTAATGCTGCTAATTCCACTTCACCTCTTCACTCTCCTTTCTGCCTTATCCAGGAAGCCAAGCTCCAAAGCAGTATGGGAAGTGGTACCTCAGAGAACTCTGCAGCTAGTTCCATAGCCTTTCAAAGTAATGCTATATATGAACTCTGTGTGATGTGAATGGAGAAAGATAAGAGAAAATTGTCCCTAGCAAAAAACTGTGGGTAGGCCTCAGTCCTGAGCATAGCTGATGATGAAATCGAATTTCTTTACTATAGGAAATGCTGTTTCTGCTCTAAATCAGAAAAAAGAAGAAATCCTAAAACGTCAGTATTTCTCACAAGAAGGACATTTTAAAGTATATAATAAGGAATATTGAAACATTTTATTTGGAAAATGCAATGTCATGGTCAAATAAAACAGTAAAAGAGAAATGAAACATTTTCACATTGTTAAAATGAAATAAGTTCACATTTTTTAAATTGAAATAAGGAAATCAACAAACATCATTTTGATCTTCCCCATCAGATGTGCCATTGAAATGGACTTGTTGCCATTTACAAAACCTTTAGTATCTGACAGAAAACAGCTGATGCATTCTTTTTTCTTCCAGTCTGTTAGCTAACTGCTAGCTAATTTTACATATGCAAAACTATAATGTAGTTGTTGGACAGCAGAGTTGTCACTGTGGGCCCAATTTACCTAGCAGAATCATTATCACTAATAATGCTGAAAAAGAAGCAAAGAACCAGCTTGAACGCAGAGCCCTAAAGGAATTTACAGAACTGACACTTAAGAAAGAAAATAGATTTTTATGTGTAAATTGATCTAGATTATATTAAGATAGCATATATATTAAGATAGGATCTGGAACTCAACTGTGGCATGTTTATACAAGTTTTGAAGCAGAAATTGATTTTTAATAGCCACAGGAGTTTGAGTGTTATTTTTGCCACCAGAGGGCTTCAGTAGTTGTTCGTTAATTCTAAAGAAATGGTGCAGGGAAAAAAAATCAAATATAAGAGATGGAAAGTAAACTTATTTAAATATAAATCAACCCCCAATTGAATATAACATCTTTAAAACTTGAGCAAAAATGTGAGTCTAATTTTACTAGGATCTTGCATTTATATCTTCATGGAAAATTTGAGGTAACTATTGTCCTGTACTTCTAAAATAAAAAATGTTAAAAGAAAAATTGAGAAATAAGTTTTTCTCTATTTGATTTACAAGCTTCTCTTGTGCAGTGCAATACACATAAATAAGAACTGATGGTTATGGAGGGCCTAGAATAATTAGGACTAGAAAAAAAAAATGAGAAGGCGGGTTATTGGAATCCTCAAGTTAATACCCCAGAAAGCCCACAGAGATTAATCCTGAAGAAATAGTAGATAAAAATGTTCAAGATAAAGCTCTATCTTGAATATTTTGCTTTTGTGGTGCTCTATATAATAGATTTTCATAAAACTAGAGGCAGCCAATGAGGGACAGGGGAAAGGAGACTGGATTCAAAGAATACATGTATGTGCAAATAAACTTATCTTCTAGGACATGGTTTCAGCAGGTTCTCCTTCAAAATTACTAGAATAATATCAATGCTATTTTTCTCATATGGGAAGTATTCCTAAACCACCACACTATTTTTAAAGATATATTTTACTATAGGTTAAAAAGAGGTAAGTCAAGAGCCTGGGAACGTGGATAAAAGGGGAAGGAGAAGAAATTTACCTCTAAAATGAATAGTCCTAGAGGATAGGACAGTCTGTTAAGTACCTGAAATTTTCTATACTAAGGCAAGAAGTGTGGGAAACAAACATAATGAATTGGAGGACCTAGTACAAGCACAGAATTATGATACAATTCAAATTATGTAGATGTGGTGGGATATTTCACATGACTGGAGTACTGCCTTCGATGGGTATATCTTTTTTAGAAAAAAAAGGTAGGAAGGAAGAGGTGTTGTCTTATATATAAGGGCAAAATACACATGTTTGGAAGTGCAGTACAAGGTGAAAGGTAGGCCTGTTGAAAGCCTCTGCATAAAGGTTAGAGGGGAAAGCAGCAGGGAGAATGTCACGGGTGGTCTCTGCCACACACACCCAAACCAGGAGGACATGGACAAGGCTTTGTTTAAACAACTAACAGAAGCTTTCAAACTGCAGGACTTGTTCCTCATGGGAGACTTGAGGAAAGCATCCAGTGAAGAGGTACAAAAATTATTAGCAGAGTAGAAAGCATAATTTATGAGGAAAAGCTGAAAGAGCTAGCATTATTTTGCGTGAAGAAGAGAAGAGTGAGGGGGGGTGGGATCTGATAACAGCCTCCAATGCCTGAAGGACAATTAGAGTGAATGGAGATGGGCTTTTTCTTTGGCTGTAGCAGACAGGACTAGGAACAATAGCCTCAAGCTCCAGCATAGGAAATTTAGGTTGGAGATTAGGAGGAACTTTCTGCCTATGTGGCTATCTGGAGAAACTGTGGAATCTCCAGCCTTGGAAACTTTCAAGAACAAGTTTGACAGACACTTGGCTGGGATGGTTTATTCAGGAATGATCCTGCCTTGGGCAAGGGACTGGATTACATGACTTCATGAGGTCTCTTCCAGCCCTGCTTTCTTCTGATTCTGTGATCCTATAGGTAACATTTTGGGCTATCCAATATTCCTGATGGCTTTTTATGCCTTAAAATCCTTGTTACAAACATTTGTTCACTAACACCTTAAAATCTTAGTATATTAAAATAATAACACTTTGCACTACTACAAGCCCTTCCATCTACCATGTTATAACTCCTTCCATCCACAGGTCTCATACTACTTTAGACATTCAAGAAATTAAGTTTGCAAATATGCCCGTGAAGGAAGTAATCTTCCTGTTTTCCAAAGACAGAAACAAATGAAAAATGACACTAATCTATCCAAAGGTCATGCAGGAATGTTCTGGAAGTAGGGTTATCAGATATAAGATAATCAGAACCAAACACAGTACTTAAGGTTTGTGTCTGCTATTGAGTTACAACAGGGTGGCCAACCAACAGCATGGGCAGCCTCTGCGTGTGACCCATGGCAGATTAGAGAGGGGAAGAGCAGCACAGCAGGAGATAGGGCAGGAAGCAGAAAGTAAAGCAGCAGATCAGGCAGGGAGAACAGGGGAAGGTACAGAAAGCAGAGCAGCAGATCAGGCAGGGGAAGGGGATCAGAATGACACTCAGGGGCTGCAATATAGGTGGGAGCAGGGTGGAAAGAGCTGCTGCAGCCAATGCAGCAAGAGCAGCAGTGGCAGTAGGGCTTGGAGGGGTGGCTATGGGGCCTAAGCTGAATTTTGGAGTGGACATAGGCCCCCAATCCTCCCCTAGCACCGGTGCTGCCACTCACCCTATGCAGGCTGCAGCAGCTCTGCCTACCTGGCTCCCACCCACAGTATGCCCCCACCACCACCAGGAAGAGGCTTGGGCTCCCTGGGACACCATCACAGGGGCTGCTGCCCCATCAGGGTCTCTCCCCCCTCGCCGGTCCAATGGCGAGGGGCAGGGGTATAGCCAAATGCCAGCTGGCATGGCATCCTGAGACAAAAGCAACAGGAAGAGAGTTTATTCCCCACTCTGTCCCCTCTCCTTCTGGGCAACCCCAGCCAGGGTCGCAAGCAGTGGAGGTGGTGGCTGGGGCTGACAGACTGCATCTCTGGTCCCCTGGAGGAGGGAGAGGGGAGGGAGGGGGGAATATACCCTCTTCTTTACCCCTTCACCTCAAGGAGCCATGCTGGGCTGGTGCCTGGCCATGCCCCTGGCCCTGCCACTGCAGCAGTGAGAGGGGGGGGGACCCTGACACAGGCTGCTCCTCCCTGGCCAGGCAGACCCAGGCTCAGGTCCTGTTGGTGGGACAGGGGACAGAAGGGGGGATTAAACCCCCATCTCCACTTGCTTCATACTGCTGCTGGGGCTGACCACACACCCCAGCACTTGGGTGGTGAGCAGGGTGAAATGTCTGACAGGGGCTGCTGTGCCCCTGCCTGGCAGACCCCAGCTGGAGTCTGTGCTGGTGGGACAGGGAAGGGAGAGGGAAATAAACCTCTTCCCTGCCCCTTTCACCTTAGGTGGGGCAGCATCTAGCCATGTCCTTGCCCCTGCTCTGGCTAGAAAGCAGAGGTGAGGCCAGCCCTGCTCCACTAGAACAGATAGCACAGTCCAGCCCGGGGCTGCAAAGGATGCTGGGGGACTCTGATTTAACTTAAACCAGGAAGAGGTCTGGAATAGTTCTATAAACCATTCTGACCTGAATCAGATAAGTCTGATACTACATTCAACCACGTTTATCTCAAACCGGTTTCAGCCATTTTAAAACTGGTTCATGTGCACTGAACTTCTGTTCTGTTACAGGTTTAAATCATTTTCCGGTCACTTAAACTGGTTTATGTGGAACTCCTGTCCCTCGCCTTTAGATCAATCTGTACTCGTAATAATGTACAGCTCAACTGACTTTAATGGAACTGAACCAACTTTAACCAACCATTTTTAACCATTACCCATCTATAGCAAATATTTATTAACATAGTAGATTGATTTTGGTTTATTTTGCTTATAATAGTTCTTTCTTTTATAATTGTCATGACCCAAAAGGCATGATTGTGTGTGTGCGCTTCGGCATCAGAATTATCCACGTTAAGTTGCAGAGCATTGCACGGGAGTTTCCTGTAGCAAGGGGAGGCTCCGGTGCAGGAACCAGTTTCCAGCCTTTTCTGCAGCTTCTTTTGCAGAGTGCATTGCTCGAGTTGCAAGAGGAATGCACGGTGCAAAAAAGTTCCCGCCACCGGTATGCAAATTCGTTTCCCGTGATTGGCTAGTGCTAAATTATTCACACGTGGCGGCTAGCGATTGGCCTGTTAGCCGTATAAGAGGCTTGAGCAGTTTCC
>NW_005841955.1:1070238-1076473 GCF_000455745.1 Alligator sinensis
AAGAGGACTCCACATCCATCTCGTTGGGACTCTGGGTACACGGCAGGGTAATGGAAACCCTGTGTGAGATCCAGAGGAGCGTGGCGGCCTGATCCACCGCCCACCTCTTCCCGTCTTCGAGCGCGACTAATATAAGACGTATTTACGATTTCTACATTGGTGGCCTGTTCACCCAGAGCATCCGGAGCTCTGCACCGTGGAGCCTAGCAACCTCCACGAGACCGTCTGTGTTGTGTCTGTCTGTAACTGCAACTTAATCAAGCTTTCCAGCCTACACCATTGCCATCTCGGTGTAAGTAAACAATCTTTTAAACTACCGATACGCATCTGTGCCTAATTCCAGAGCGAAGGCCTTCCCTCTCCGCCCCCGCGTGCCCGGGCTGCTGGCCACAGCCCGCGTGCAGCGCGAGAAAGGGCTCGGGGCGCTCCCGGCCCGCACAATAATTACCTGTGTAGACATCCCAATAAAAAGGGCTGAGCCAAAACAAACATTTTCATAGTAATCCCACTTTCTGTGTCTATGGTTATGAAATGTGCATACCTCCCACTTATTTCACATCATTCCATAACTGGAATGAGGTGCACTTATGAGTGGTGCATGAACATAGCTCCTGAAGTGGATCATTGCAAGTGAATGCAAATGATCTTTCTGTACCCAAAATAAGGTTGCTGTTTTAAGAGAGACAATTCTCCCAGTCATTCCTGCAAACAAAATACAATGTGTGTTGTGAAAACCAGTGAGAAGAAGATACTTGAATATCTTTGTCTTAGAAAATGAGAGCAAGAGAGTATCAAAAAGATAAGGACTTGGTTTCTTTCCTCAAGAGAGAAATTTTAAAATCAGTTTTTGTAAGGGGAAGGGGTAAATTGTATAGAAAAGTATTGCTTCCGTGTTTAAAGCAACAATTGGGCTCATAAAGTGTGAGACAATGTCCCCAGTGTCGACTGCCATCTTCAACACAGAAAATCTGTCAGGGAAAAAATTTGTCTGCAATGGGTGTCACATAAATCCTGGAAAAGGTATTCAAGTTAGGCACACAATGACAGGCATTCTACCTTTTTGTCTTAATGCTATCAGTGTTCTCTGAAACCCTGCAGGACAATTCCTACTGACTGCACGGTTGCCTTCTCATGAGGGCAGAATTGAACAGCTACCAGCTATTGTGCTACAGCAGCAGCTGCTATTACTCAGCTCAACAAACCTGTTGTTTGTGATTCAAGCCTTTGTATCTACCTCTTTGTGACTGAAAACCTCAAGAAATCTCTTTCTCCTCTGAAAGGAAAAATATGCTATAAACTCATTAATTCAAAATCAGAACCAACTAGGAATTCTTCATGGAGTTGGCTTTAGACAGCAGAGGCTATGGTCATTCTTAAAATTACTATAAATTCAAAAAAATCATTTAATATTGGGATTAATAAAATAGATTCAAAATGGGATAACTGTAATAGAGGTTTCCCTCACTTTATGCTGTACATGAGTTCCTGGAAAACGGCGCATAACTCGAATTTGCATAAAGGGAACCCACTTTACAATGTAAAAAATAGGGACACGTTCCAAGATCTTGACTGTATTGACCCCCCAAACTCATTTCTACTACTTCTACAAGACAATTTTGGTACTTGCCAACAGCACATGGTACACACAAACACAGGGCACTACCATAACAGGGATGGCAACTACAGAAACACGTGTCACAGATGAGTGAGGCGCACAGATCCACACAGTACACTATATTTTGGTGCGCATCACTCCCACAATGCACCACACAAAGCAGCTGACTGCAGGCTTCCACCACATGGATCACATAAGAGTGAATTTGCCTCGCATATAACAAATTTTTGGTATAAAAAGGGTTACACATAAGAGCGAATTCACACATACAGAACCTGCATAAAGCCAGGGAAATCTGTAACAGAAGCCTAAGAATGACAAAAAAGCATGCACTATTACTGCAATGGTACCACAAAAAAGTACTTGCACCTGCAAATGGACACTCATCAATCTTCCATTTACATGAATAAATATTCAATTTGTATGTAAAATGTTAGTAATTATATGCACAAATAACACTTCAATTGTACACATCCCAGAGCTTTACAAATTTGTGAAATTCTATTTATTGTACATATATGGTCCACATTACTCCTGCACCCCACAAACATTTTAATATACTCATCCTGACATGATGCTTCTGTGAAATAAGAAAGCAGTGTATCCCCATTTTGCAGATGGGGAACTCAAAGAGAGACCGAGGTTCAAATTCTTAAAGTTATTATGCTTTTACGCCATGTTTAGGCACTTAACACTCACCGATTTCAAAGAGAACTTGCCTAAGAAGGTCTCTAATAGAGCAAAAAATATAATCAAGGCCTTTCAAAGGGGCTGTCAACTGTCAGTAAATTTACTGACTGGCAGTAAAAAAATCAGGCTAAAAATGGTTGTCAGTCAAATCTGTAAAAAAAAAAAAATTAGCCATTAGTAAAAATATAAAGCAACCACAGGTTAACTGAAGCCCCAACAGACAAAAGACAGCAGCAGCACCTTGTGTCTGAACAGGAGCATAGTACCTGCAGGGAGAATTCCCTCAGTCATGTGCTGCTGCTGCTGTGTCATAGATTTCATAGACATTAGAGCTGGATGGGACCTTGCAGATCATCAAGTCCAGCCCCGTGCCCCAGGGGCAGGAAGTCAGCTAGGGTCAAAGGATCCCAGCAAGATAAGCATCCAAGTGTTTCTTGAATGAGTCCAGAATAGGTGCCTGCACCACTTCTGGAAGGAGTCTATTCCAGGTCTTGGGGGCTCAGACCATAAAGAATTTTTTTTTTTATGTCCAGCCTAAAGTAGTCCTGGAGGAGTTTATGACCGTTGGTCCTTGTTTTTCCTTGGGGGAACTCTGGAGAAGAAATGTTCTCCCAGATCCTGATGCACACCCCTTGTGTACAGATAAGCAGCCACCAGGTCCCCGCCGAGCCTGTGCTTTTCCAGACTGAAGAGTCCCATGGTTCTCAGCCACTCTTCATAAGGCCTATTCTCTTGCCCTCTGATCATGTGCGTGGCTCTCCTCTGGACTCTCTCAAGCTTCTCAACATCCTTCTTGAATTGTGGAGCACAGAATTGGATGCAGTACTCCAGCTGCGGCCTCACCAAGGCCGAGTACAGCAGGAGGATGACATCCTGAGATTTACTTAAGAAGCATCTATAGATGCAAGCCAGGGCTTTGTTTGCTTTACCAGCCGCGACATTGCATTGGTGAATCATATTTATCCTGTGGTCAATCATGGCCCCCAAGTCTCTTTCACCAGTGGTGCTAGCAAGCATAGCACTGCCAAACCTATAAGTATGCTGCGGGTTTTTTTTCCCCCAAGGTGGAGTACCTTACATTTATTGGTATTGAACATCATCAGGTTTGTGTCTGCCCACTTACTAAGTTTATCCAAGTCATCCTGGATCACTAACCTGTCCTCAGGTGTGGACACTATGCCCCAAAGTTTAGTGTCATCGGCAAATTTAGCCAGTGCGCTTCCGACACCAATGTCCACATCGTTGATAAAGATGTTAAAGAGTACCACTTGGACAGGTAATAGCTTTGGACAGAGCCTTGGACCAGTGTCCAAGATGCTTGTAATACAGCTGGATAATAAGTAGACTTCTTTGGTAGTCCATGCTAAGATGATGATAGCAGGGTTGGCAGGGGTAAGGCTGGGAGATAGGTGGGGTGGGGGGCAGCATGATGCAGGGTCAGTTGGGGGGCACTGGGATGTAGGGGTGAGTGGGAGGGGCTGGCAGAAGGCAGGAGCAGCACAGCGTAAAACCATCACTGCAGTCAAGCAGGGTTGGCAACCCAAGAACATTTTTTTACTCTAAACTTTTTACTGGCAGCCAAACATTTTTACTATGGTTGTTGTTAAACCCCTAAATTTGAACCCATCCCTTTTAACTGGGTTCTAGCAGGAGGGAAGATCCTGGAAGGGACATTATGTCAAATATTTATATCAGTAAAAACATGTGTCAGTAAAAAAAAGCCTGGCTCTCAGTAAAAAGCTTGTAGACTGTGAGCAAAAAATAATAATCCTTGAGTTGGCAACCCTGCATCCTAAGTCCCAAGATTATGATTCAAAGACCCTTCCTTAATTCCTATTAGATTCATAAATTGATTTGATTAAACTAATTTTTATATCTCACATTAATACTATTTCAATACTGTTGCAAATCTAGGAGTGGATAAGCAGGGTACTAGCCCTGGGCACCGATTTATAGGGAGTGCCAGAATCTAGGCGCCATGATAGCTTATACAACAGAGCTGCTTCATCCCGTTTATGGGAAGCAGCCCAGGCTTGCACCACCACAGCAGTAGTGATACATGTAGCAGCTTCCACTAAATTGTAGCAAGCCTAAGCCATGCCCCTCCTCTGCCCAGGTTGCTGAAGGAAGGAGCTTACTGCGGTTCTGTTTAATTATTTTAAAAAGTAGTTTGGTATTTTAAAACTCTGCATTGTTCAGTAGTGCAGCATGTTTTCTATCCCCAATTTGTTTGTTTGGTAGTTAATAAATGTCAATAGAATATAATTGTCTCCATTGCTTATCTAAAGCCCTTAAATTATATTTTATTTGGATTATGTACAGCACCATTTGCCTAGATATGAAGTAATTTTATGAAATACTTCACCTCTCCTCATTATCTCTTTGTATAGTCCCCTGTGTACAGTACAGTTTGTGCTATAAAGTAGTCAGTGCAATATATGGGGTGTCAAGATATGATCCAGTCATTAGGTGTGCTGTACCTGATTACATAAAAGATGTAGTCACTAGTATACAACATGGAACTGTTCATGGCAATTCAGTTTTAACAACTCTTTTGTTTAATCAACTCCTATTTAATGTTTGCTGCCTTATATGCCATGGCAGCCCGTGGCATATAAGTGGTTACATTGTGGCTACATGCCCACAAAACACCAAATCATTAATCAAGGCACAGACAGAAGAGTGGCTCCCTGTTGTAACTCATCACATTTTACTGGAAGCACCATGATTAACAAAGATCCCCTGGATCCAAAAGAAGTTCATTTTTAGGACTTAAAGATCAGGGAATCCAGCTGCTGTTTAGAATAGATATGAGCCTGCAGCCACTCATCCCTAGTAGTGCCCCTCTCCAATCCCAGCCCTGGCATTGTTTTCAGAAGAAGAGTGTAAAGGGAGTGGAAGAAGTTCATTCTGGGGGTTCCCCAGCCAGCACTGGAGGGTGGGCATCAGTGGACTAGAACCTCAGGGGGGCTCCAATCCACCTGCTCCATCCCCCCAGTGCCAATGAAAAATCTCCATACCGAACTCCCTCCACTCCCATTCTGAAAACAGAATCAGGGCTGGGAGGCAGTGCAGACACAAGTTACTGAAGCTGCATTTTAATCTGAACCCTCATGCAATGAGGGTTCAGATTTTCATGGGATCAGGCATTTTTAAAGCACACTGCACCTCTGCACTTGTGTTTGGTAACGGCTATAAAGCACTTTCAGGGGCCAGAATGGGCAAAAATTGTCACTTCAGTCTGCCTCAAGATGAAAAGTAATGTAAATAACATACAATGACACAAAACTGATCTTGTATAATAAGTACCAGCTATTGTTAAAGAGCATGAACCCATCTTTAACTTATGCAAAGTTAGATAACTAAACAAATCAGTAAGAAATAAAGAGCAGTGGATCTGTGAGCCCACCTACCATTCATTTCTTTGTATCCTCTTGCTCTACTCTGATCCCTTACTACCACCCAACTTGTAATGTCTCTGTCACTCATTTATGTAGTGAGCATTTTCCCATATAACAAGGTAAATTCTGTTCAGTGATGCCCTGGCAAGCCAAGTACATGACAAACTTGCTTTTTCTCATGCCTTTGGTACTTTGGTCTCAGCAATGTTCTTTAACAAAGGAAAATATATCCTGTATGTAGCTACAGCAGATTCCATAGGAAAGAAGAGGAAAAGGTGGTCAGTCCTAAAACACGGAGTTAGCCATATCATATTTTATATTCATTACTTGAGACACTAACTACACTTGGTATTTTATAAAAGTCCTTCAATATGAGTATGACAGTCTTGCAAAAGATAGAGAAGTCATTGGTGAGTCTAGAGATGTCTGAACAGGAGAATATTAGACCTTCAGGTTTGATTACAGATATGGCATAATGTTCCAGAAAGGAGGAGTGGATCCTGAAGATGTTGGATCACAGCTCTTTCCC
>NW_005841955.1:1076504-1079103 GCF_000455745.1 Alligator sinensis
TTGTTTATTGACCTCCATAGTGAGGTGAGCTTGTTCAAAATGGTTGATACCTTTGGTGGCCCTGGGGACAATTCAGTGTTTGAGTCTCCCAGGTAGTATTGTTAATATTGCTTTTATTCATATTAGCCTTCAGGTTGTCCTTGAATCTCTTCTTTTTCTCATCCCTAGAGTAGTTACCATTGACAAGCTGGGAGTAAAATATCTGTTTTGGGAGCTGGTTGCAGGCATCCTTATGACATGCCCTGTCCACTGGATCTGGTGTTGTATAAACATGGCTTCAATGCTGGTAGTGTTTGCTTGAGCCAAAACACTGGCATTCATTCTTCCATCCTTCCAGTTGATATGGAGGATTTTCCAAAGATAGCACTGATATTATCATTCCAGGGCTTTCAAGTGTTTCCAATATGTTGTCCAGGTTTCACTATCATACAACAGGGTAGGGATGACAACAGCCTGGTATGTGAAAGGTTTGGCTTGTGTCCTGATGTCATGATCATCAAAGACACAACTTCAGAGATGTCCAAAGGCAGAACTGGCAGATTTTATTTGGTGTTGAATATCATCATCTGTATTTACTTTTTGGGAAAGGCGACTACTAGATAGGGGAAATCCTTAATATTCTTGAAGGACTGCCCTCCTCCAGAGGAGCTACCGGATGGTCTAGGGTAGGTTGGTAAAGTATCTTGGTTTTTTTGAAGTTAACAGTGAATCCAAGTATTTCAAGAGTGACCTGGACCTCTTTAATTTAGTGGGCACATACAACACAATTATCAGGTTTTAGTTATCTTGGGCTTGGAATGCAACTGTTTGTTGTTAAAGAGATTCCAATCTATGCAATATTCAATGCTGATCCTGATGGAACTCTATCAACAAGACTCATATGTAGAATAACTGTGACATAGAAAAAAAGTGTTGGTGTAATCATGCATGCTTGACTTCAGTGCTAATGGTGAAGGGGTCCATTTCTGAGTTATTGCTTAAGAAGGTTTCTTCATTTCATCATGAAGAAGTCTGATGATGGTAACAAATTTTTGTAGGCATCCAAATTCCATCAGGATTGTCCACAGGGCCTCTCTGTTGATTGAATCAGAGGCCTTAGTCAAGTCAATAAAGGCCATGTAAATATCTATGTGTTTTTCATAGACTCTTAGAGGTTAGGGGCTGGAAGGGACCTCAAGAGATCATTAGGACCAGCGCCCCCCCCTGTGCTTGGGCAGGAAAGACTGCTGGGGTCAGATGACCCCAGCACGGTGACCACCCATTTTTTGAAGATTTTTGAAGATTTCCAGAGTAGGTGATTGTACCACCTGTGGGGGCAGTCTGTTCCAGATTCTGGACACTTGAACTGTAAAGAAGTTTTCCCTTATGTCAAATCCAAAATGATCTTCTAACAATTTATGACCATTATTCCTCATCTTCCCCTGTGGTTCCTTGGTGAACAGATGCTCCCCCAGGCTCTGATGTGTGCCTCTTATATACTTATAGACTGCCACCAAGTCCCCTCTAAGTCTTCTCTTCTCCAGGCTGAACAGTTCCATGTCTTTCAGCCTCTCTTCATATGGGCTGCTCTTCAGACCTCTAATCATACATGTAGCCCTCCTTTGGACTCTCTCAAGCTTCTCCACATCCTTCTTGAAGTGCAGCACCCAGAACTGGATGCAATATTCCAGCTGCGGTCTCACCAAAGCTAAGTAGAGTGGGAGGATGACATCCTTAATCTTGCTTGAGATGCATCGGTAGATACTCCCTCATAATTTTGTGTCATCCGTGAACTTTGTCAGTACACTTCTAACAACTGAAAACAAACCATTAATGAATATATTGAAAAGCACTGGTCCAAGTACTGAACCCCTGAGGGATATCACTGGTCACTATGTGCCATGTCAACTCAGTTCTGTCTATTAATATTCTCTGGGTCCTGCATCAGAGCCAGTTTCCTAGCCACCAGACTGTTAAGTTGTCGAGGCCACAGTTCCCCAATTTTACTATGAGGACACCCGGGGAGACCAAGTCAAAGGCCTTTTTGAAATACAAGTATATGACACCAATCTCATCTCCCTTATTCAGGTTGTGTGTTACCTGATAATAGAAGAAAATGAGGTTGGTCAGGCATGACCTGCCCACAATGGAACCATGTTGGCTATCTTTTAGACTGCTGCCTTCAGCTAGCCTATCAGTAACGGATTCTTTCATAATTTTTTCCAGGATTTTTCCAGGTCAAACTGATTGGCCTGAAATTTCCTGGGTCCTCCTTCCTTCCTTTCTTGAAGATAGGCCCTCTTCCAGTCTTCTGGAACCTTTCCTAAGCACCACAGGTCCTCAAATAGCTTTGTCATTGGTTGTGCAATGATGTCAGCCAGTTCTTTCAGCACTCTTGGGTGTAGTTCACCTGGTCCTGCTCACTTGTATATATCCAGCCTCTCCAGATGTTCCCTCAGGAGATCTTCACCAACTATGGGTGGCCAATCAACCCCACCGTGATCTTCTTGTATTCTGTCAGGCAGACTAACACCCTTATACTGATGGAATAGCGACACAAAGTATTCATTCAGGAGTTCAGTTTTCTCTTGGGTACTGGTTATCAGCTGTCCCACTTCAG
>NW_005841955.1:1079113-1114945 GCF_000455745.1 Alligator sinensis
TTTCCCTTATTTTTTCTCCAACTTCCTACGTATCTAAAGAAGGACTTCTTATTGTTCTTGGTTTCTGTTGCCAGTTTGAATTCGGTCTCTGCCTTTGCTTTTCTAATCTGCTCCCTACAGGTACAGGCTATTGCTGGGTACTCCTCCTTGGTGGTAATTCCTGACTTCCATCCCTTGTAAGCTTCTCTTTTCAATTTCAGGATGCCCATGACTTCCCTACTGAGCCAAGGTGGTCTCCTACCCCTTTTGCTACCTTTCTTATTAACAGGAATGGACTTCCTTTGTGCTCCAAGGATCACGTCCTCGAGGAACAACCACTCATCTTGGACTTTCTTCCTCATTGGACCATGGTCCCACACAGCCTTGCCAACCAATCTCCTAATCCTGTACAAGTCAGCTTTCCTAAAATCAAGAATTTCTACCCTGCTGACTGATTTCCCTGTCTTGCGATGGATGAAGAAAGTGATCATCTCATGGTCACTGTCACCTAGCTTCCCTTTGATCCTCAGGTTTCTCACTAGATTTCCCCCTTTGGCCAGAACCAAATCCAAGAGTGCCTTACCCCTGTTCAGCCCATAGACTTCTTGAGTCAGATTGATCTCTTCAATGCAAGTGACAAAGCTTTGTGATCAATCAGATCTTGCTGAGTGCTCTTCCCATGAGATGTCTGGATACTTGAAGTCACCCATGATAACCATGCTCTGAGAGCATGCAGTCTCTGCCATTTCTCTAGCAAATTCCTGATCAAGCTCTTATTCTTGGTTCAGAGGTCTGTAAAAAACTCCTACAGTCAAATCCCCTTTACCATGCTCTCCCGTATTTTAAGCTAGAGGGTCTCAAGTTGCTCACAGCACTTCTCCCAAAGCTATATAGCAACAAAAATCAAGTCTATTGTAGCTCTGAATGGTCTCAAACCATGTTGGGACTCAGGTAGAATCTCTTCAGCAAGGGGAGTAAGTCTATTGAGGAGAATGTAAGTAAGGATCTTCCCATAAACAGTAAAATGCCATGGTAATTGCTGCAATCCAATCTACCACCTTTTTTGAATGTGGTTATGATTCTCAAGTCAAGGAAAAACTGTTCATGTTTCCACATTTTCAGAATAATGGCATGCAGTTGATGAAATTCTTCCACCATGCTTATAAATTTCAGCTGGTATTCCATCAGAACCACATGCTTTGTTGTTTTTCATCTGCTTAATAGCTTTCAAGGCCTCTTGATACATTGATGGGTCTGCAAGGTAGTCCTTAATCGGCTGTTGTGGTTACTAGTGAAGAATATACAAGACTTATTCACTTTATCCCAAATCATCCTGCTATGCTCCAATACCCTAATAGCTGTCATGTAAATTTCACAAAGTCTTTTTGTGTTATGAGAGAAAAAATGTATTCAGGAGCATCAGAAGTTCTGAAAACAAATATTTTCTCTCTGTAATAAAGTCTCAGTAAATGTAACAAAACCAACTACTGTAGCAACAATTCTAATTACTTTCCTGTAACATTGAAAGAAATTATAGCATTTTAATGGAAATTTAATCTATGCAATTTAACAGAGATGTGTATTCCTATTAGTTCTTATACTGCTTTGTGTATTAAATGAAACAGTAGGTTTCCACCATGCCCCACCCCAAGCAAATATCATAGTAATAAGATTTTTAACAAACTGTAACAGAGGACCTGAACCCTGTTACTCAGCTGAAAAGGGAAGTTAGGGGAGGGTTAGAGAGAGACAGAGATCAAAACAGTCAGTCTGGGTTGGAAAAGCCCATGTCAGGAAGCCAAGGCCTTACCACTTTATGAGAATGGAGCAACAAGAGTAAAGACTGCTCATTAAAAAGAAATTAAAAGCCCCTGTGTGGGCTGAGGACAAGACAGTCAATTGGATGGCAAAAGAAGCTCTCAGACACACAAGACCTGCACAGAAGCTGGAGGAGGTAGACAGACTCTGCTGGTAGCAAGGGAATGTGCTCTTTGGAAAAACTTCTTGTGTTATAGGCACCAAAGTACTCAAGTGGCCAGATGCTGAGAGCTCATGAGGTGTCACATATCAGGGCAGCTCACTCTCTCTTGTGATGTGTTTTCTCAGAGTGAGAAGACTTCTGTTATCTCATTTTTCTGTATCTCATTTTCTTTTGATGTATTGTTTACCCAGAGAGGGAAGGAATTTTCATTAAAGCAGCAGCTAACCTTTATGTTAAAGTTAACCAGTAGGCTGTTACTGGCTATAAGAGGTGAATAAGGAGGCCATGGTGGGGGTGTCAGCATGGCACACTAAGGCTCAGAATACTGCCAGGGCAGGACATGAGCCAGAGATGGCTTGTGGTCATAGCCCAAGAGGGGCAAAACCAGGGCCAGGGGTCCAAACCCTGATGGGCTGGAGCTTATAAGCCAGGACCTGGTGCTATGGGCCTAGGCTAAAGGAGCCCAACTAAAGGAAGGGGGCAGAAGCCAGAAAGGCCAAGAGCCCAACAAGGGCTTGGAGGCCTGAGTAGGCTGGACTGCATACTGAGGCAAGGTGCTTCCTGACAGTGATAACTGATAACATCTGTACAGCATGGTTATGATTATGGGGGAAGCTAGAGGTCACAATTATTGCTGCTAATGCTCAACTGGGGTTGTCTTAAAAGAGAAGCCCACCCCATAGAGTTTGAGGCAGAGAAACCCAGAGGATCACACCCCAAGAAAAGACAGCTATGAAGAGGCTACCCAGTCTCTGGTGGCAGCCTCCCTAATTAGAAACCATAAAGATCAAGTCATGGCAGGAAAGAGATAGGAGGCAAAAAGACGAGACCAGGGAGTGAGAGCAGGCTGGTCTGACTATGAGGGGTTTCAGACACCAAGTGGTTTGCCTGAGCCAGATACACAAACCTTTTAACTTTCTGTTCTTTTCACCATGTTCATAATATCAAGTGGCTTCACTTTTTAAAGGGGTCCCCACACACATTAAATATCAGATGGTATTCTAATCCTAACTTTCTACCCTCCCTTGAAAATGCCTAATGCACTTAATTCCTTGCCCTGCAGTTTTTGACAATATGCTTTTAGATTAAACCATTTTCTAGGATGCAATTGGTAGAAAAGTCTTTGGTAATTTACCCTGGTATTTAAACGATAAGACATCTTATCTACCGGTATAACTTTGTGATATACAGGAAACCCTCACTATTCGCGAACTCCAGATTCATGGATTCAAAACATTCATGGGAGAGGGCAGAGCCAGGAGGCGAGCAGAAAGTGAGCGCTGAGGATGTGGAGGGAGGCAGCAGTGGCAGTGGCATCTTCTCCCCCAGTGGCAGCCACTGTGGCGCTCAGGGGGAAGAGGTTGGTCCCTAGGTACTGCAGGAGAGCTCCAGGGATGGGGAGTGTGGCGGTGGTATATTCTCTGCTGCCGACGCTGGAGACAGCAGCGGCGGTGCTTGGAGCTGCTGCAGCAGTGCTCAGGAGGAAGGGGTCAGTCCTCAGGCACTGTGGGGGAGTCCTGCAAACAATGGGGGGGAGCAGGGGGCAGCTGTGGTGTCTGATGGGGAGCCCCATCAGTATTAGTGGATTTCTCCATTCTCAGGGATCTCCAGAACGTACCCCCTGCAAATGGTGAGGATCTCCTGTACACACACACACACACACACACACACACACACACACACACACACACCCTGTCTAAGATGGAACATCTAAAAGTTAGAAACCTTCTAACAATAAAACAAAAATAAATTTTGGCAGGTTTACAGCTTTTACAGGTTCCTTTTAGAGAGGTTTCAAGGGGATTCAGAATCTTTGCTCCTTCTATAAGATGGAAAACCTGTCTAAGCCAGAACATTTTCCCAGTCCGATGTGATTCCATCTTAGACATGTTTCATTGTGTCTATGCATAAGAAAAATATGTTTTATATTTGCATGCAAGTGCTAAACTTTAAATCCACATAAGCGGATTCAGTAACTTCAGTGGAGCTACTCATGTGCATAAAGTTAATTGTACATCTTTGAAAGAGAGGCAACTAAGTCATGATATAATAGGGCACTTTAACATAGGTAGACTTGTGACACACTTTTAAAAGATCCCTTGGATTTTAGTTCTTTATCTGTAGCGTATCCATGGAAATCTGAATAAAGCTAATTTGCATGCTGAAATACAATATACCTTCACTGAAAAAGCACAAAGCCAATCTGCTTAGAGGTTTACCAGAGAAGTGTCAGAAATGCAAATATAAGATAGTTATCTAATATGACCCAATCCGTGTCATTTTCAACTGCTGCAAAAAAAGTCCTATCTTAAACCCCCCCTCCCTGCAAGTTCTGAGTGGAAATATCTTAACTCACATCTCATTACTATATAAGAAAATGACCTGAGGAAGGGCACCTTGTGCCTGAAAGCTTATCTAGCATCTCTCCCAAATATACAGTCAGTCCAGTAAAAGACATCATCAAAAAAACCTCTTCTTCTTGCCAATTCCATGTGGCATTTTTCAGTTACCCTTACAAAATACCTTTACAGACTATTCTTCATCATTCTATAATTCTCTATAGAAATTAAATAATTTAATCAAATACAATAGAATTAACCATATAGCATAATATACCTTAATTTATTTTTTTGTAAGATGAAGTGATTTTCTCCAATAAAACAAAATATAATTTGAACACTTATTTATTCCCCATTGTGAGTAAAGACCCAGGCTTGGAACTGTGATGATCTCTTCAGAGAATCCTTCTACCTCTCTCTCATGGTAGGCTTTGTAGCACTGAGTAAAGACCCTGACAGCTTTGTTGTATAATAAATGACTGTACCATTGTCATGGTGGTTGCTGATACTTTGCTATACAGAAAGCTCTACCATCTCACTCAGTTATTCAGCTAGAGCAGTTATGTGCCATAAGCATTCATTCTTCATATTAAATTCCCTTTTTGTCCAGCCTGTCCTCACGAGATACAAAATACACGTAGGTTCATTATAGCTTCTACAAATTAAATAGCAAGATTTTATTATTCGCTTTTTCTGTAGAATTTGCTTGGCAAAGCAGTGAGTCTAAGGAACAACAGGAAATCAATGTCAAAAATGCTGTTGGGGGAATTCTAATGCATTTAAAGCATTTTACCATATTATTAAATCCCTGTTCCATTTGTTAGTAAAAATCTGTGTGTCACTGATGTGATAAGTCTTTTTGTTACTGCATTAGGAAAAATGAATGCTGATATGAGGCTATTACAGATGATGAAAATTTGATCACATTGTCATATTGTAGCAGAACAGAAGGTTGTTTCTACATAAAAAAAATTAAATTAGAAAATAACATTGAATCCCTATACATTTCAGTTCACTTTCATTCCTGGTATTCATATTGACAATGGTTCACTCTACAGACTCATAAAATATTGAGATTGGACTTTCAGGGTCATCTAGCCAATCCTTTTGCCTAGCTGGAGTAGAGTGCTGAGTGACTTGTACAAAATATTTTTTCCCTGCTGGTTTAACAAAATCCATAGTACAGCACACTGTTCTGTTGCCTATGGTACAATAGGGTTATCAAGGATTCAGTATCATCTAGTCTTATATATTTCCCTTTCAGTTCTCATGCCTTTATGGCCTCATCTATCTATCCATCTTCCCCTTTTGTATCAGTTAATTTTTCATGCTTACCCACCACACACCATAGGGAAAAGTTAGTAAGAGTCTAGCTACAATTTCACCAATTTTCTCTGGACTATACAGTAAAATTCTCTATACAGTAAAATGTTGATCTGGTTCCTAACTTGTGTGAAAAACAGCTTTCTGTTCCAGAAGGTTTGAGTGACGGGCTCATAAGAAACCTATCAGCATTCTAAGGACCATGCTCTTGAAGAATCAGTAAGATTAGAATAACATGGGTTTTAAAGTTCCCCATTGTTGTTCCTGTAATACCCCCAAAATCTTGGATCTCACATGTTCTTAGTGTATGTCTGCACTGCAGTCATTTCTGTAACTGTA
The DNA here is from genome assembly GCF_000455745.1 of Alligator sinensis. Lineage (NCBI taxonomy): Eukaryota > Metazoa > Chordata > Crocodylia > Alligatoridae > Alligator > Alligator sinensis. The sequence continues at coordinate 1,085,075 of NW_005841955.1, forward strand.
GCTCACACAGGCATTCCCAAAACAGCTTTAAACTAGCTGCCCCAGGTGCAAGGATTACAGCACAGGTTAAACATGCAAGCATTTACTCAGCTTTTCATGTGCAGGCTGAGTTCTATGCTGCTGCAGTTACACTGCTAGCAGTGGCCAAGCTAACTTGTTTAAAAGCGGCATGTCATATCTACACTTGCTGAAGCCACATCAAACATAGCAGTATAGCCATTCCTATACAAAGGCCAATCATGGTCTCAACCTTTGGATTTCTAGGCATACTCTTGCATGCAGACCTTCCATTATCTCTTGAAACATGAGACTCTTTAGCCTAACTGCCTAGGCCCTAAAATTAATGTTAGCTCTGTCAAACCTTCCCAGAAAAAGCTAAATATTCTCAAGCATTCTACCAAAGCTGTGAACTCTCTGAATTGCCCTTTTACCTCAAACAGACCATGCAACAATTAAAGCTATGGACACACAGACTTCCTAAAGGAATTTCTAAAATATTAACACTTTACCAGTAGACAAAACACAATATATATAGTCTTATAGAAAAAATAATAAATACTGCTTGCAAAGGCCACTCTCTAGCATTCCTACCCTGTCTTTGGTGTGCCAGATCTCTCCTGGCACACCAAAGACATTATGATTCTGGCTGGTGAGAAAAAAAACCTAGGCTAAGAGGAAACTTGTACTTTTATAAAGTTCTAGCCCCTTCAAGCAAATGATGCCTCCCAATGGTTTCAAGTGTCTTTCCAGGTGACTCATTGCTTGGTTAAATCCCACCTTAAATCCAGGTTAGAAAATGTATTCCCTGGAGCTCAAGCCAGTTAAGCGTTCTATGGTATTTCCATTTGAATGGAAGATCATCCAGGTTGATGACTTTCGATCACCATCCCTTATTAATCCTTTGCTAGTGGGCACACAGAATCCTTGCTAATACCAAAGTCCAATTGCTTTCTTAGTGTCCTTCCTGCCATGTGGCATACAGCAACTACAAGGAATTCTCTAATCAGGTATATGGAGACTATAAGGAATTATCTCTACTCCTGTCAGCTGCTTCTCTTTTTTCAGATTCTTCTAAAACCATCTATTCTAAACTCCTCAATTTCTCTATCTACCATAACTTCCATCTCTCTTTTGGCCTTCCTTTTCTTATTCTCCCAAACTATCTTCATCACCCACTCTTAGAACATGACCAATCCACTTCCATTTCATTTCATGGATGATGCTAATGATGATGATGATGATGACGACGACAATTATGATGTTTTTCTTTGCTTGGTGATATCAGTTTTGGCCAGAAAACTGAATGTTATTTTGTGGCATCCATATAGAAAAGATTCAACTTTCTTCCTAGGAGTTTTCATCATCTTGTAGATTTCACTGCCATGTAGCAATACTGATTTTAAATTGTTGCTGAATAGCTTAATTCCAAAGCTATATTTCTTTGACCTCCAAATTTTGTTCGGTTGCATAACTGCTGCTCTTCCCTTTTGTATATAGTTCTGGATATCTTCATCCTCTCCTCCTGTTTTGTTGTTTCTGGATCCTGGTTATAGAAAATTCATCCATTTCCCCTAGTGGGTGTTGTTTACAAGTGATTGGTTCTGCTGATTCTATGTTGATTCTCATAGTTTGCATTTTCTTGGTGTTGTTACTAGTCTGTGGATGTTTAAAGGAACAAGGAAAGGCACAGTGCAATTTACTATCAAAAAGTTGTTCACCAAACAAAGGAGACTTTCCAAACTAATGTTGAGGTATACTAAATCTGGGGAAACATATTTTTTGTTCTTTGACATAATTATCATAAATAGATAAAGTGCACACGTGGAATTTTAAAGAATTTATAGCAAAGCCCTGACATTTAACATGTACCTGGCACTCTGGGACTGTAGGAACACCAGTCTAAGGTGCATTTAGTCCTGTAGTAGCAACCCAAGTGCAGGACCACTCCCATGAAATACTATTCCATGTACACTATTTCTTTGCTTGTCCTTTGAACAAGTACTGTCCATATTAGGCAGCAGATAATCCTGCATACTTCATGGCAACATTTCTTTAGGATGGCATACAGAAAGCTACCTTGCTCTTAAAATGAGCGAGAGATAAAGGCAGTGAATCCAACAACTCTGGCCAGATTGGAGCTATTCATCTGTTTGCTCTGCATAATCTGATCTTTCTTATGATCCTGAGAACCAAGGGAATGATAGGGAAGAGATGCTAATCCTGTGCAATAGAAACATATCAAAGGAGGATATTTTATGCCTTCATAATCTGTTTATTGGCCTTGTACAATAAATGTGGTTAGTGGCATCCTCTTTGTTCAAAGAAATCTATTGCTGAGTGGTCTCCCTTGTGAAATAGTGCCCTGCCCACGGCCAGTTCCAAGGACCACACATGCTACTCCTGAGACCGTCTGCTGAGCAAGTACATTTTCTGTTTCTGACTATAGTCAACCAGAAAAGATAAAAGTGAGTGAAACTCTAAAGATATTATGAGATTGACCCATAAATAATGGGACTAAAAAAAAGTCAAAACATGTTTTTAATCTGTCTTTTGCCTCTTTAACAGTCCTTGTGCCCTAGCCAGCCCCTCCATAGCACGTTGAGCCGGGGGGGAGCAGCCCTGGGCTGGCAGGTTGCCCCAAGGGCCTCTTGCCAGATGGGGCTGCTCCAACCTGGCTCAACATGGTGTGGTCCTGGTCATATGGGCAAATGGCACATCTGGAACAACAAACTCTGGAGCAATCAGCTACAGAGTTTATTGGTTTGCATTCATATGCATGTGTAGATACACCCCCAGAGTACTGCATTGTCTGCTGTGCTGAGGTATAACTAGCATTTTGGCACCCTGGGCAGAAGATTGGGGGTGAGAGGTACCTACTGACAGAGTGGGGTGCACCCCCTCTCAATTGGTCCCTGGGGCTGGTGCCTCAATGACCCATGCATAGTTACACTACTTCTGCTATACTACTGGATTGGAAGGTCACAGGGCAAGTGTAGCATATTTCACCAAGGCACTGCCAGGCACTGAATGATGGTGACTTGCACTTTCTTGGACAAAAATTTTAAACAGTGGCAAAACCCCCATTTTTAATTTTTTTTCTTTGGGAGCCTGAAACATTTGGTAGCTTTCAACCTAAATCATGTAGCATAAGTCCTAGGAGTCCTGCGAGTAATTGTACTGTTCTTCATCTTAAAATACTCTCTCCTAGAAGAAAGACTCATCTCTGAGTGAAGTCCAATGAGACTACCTCAAGGGAGGAAGCCATTTGCACAGGTGCCCTTATTGTGTAACTGGGGCCTCTGAGAGGAAGGGCACAGCAAAGTAGCTGCCTATCCTCCCTCAAAGCAGAGAAGCAGCAGCAGCCTGGGATCCCTTTAACATGCAATGAGAAGTTATTATTTACTAAAAATTTACTGGCATTGTGCTTGGGGGCTGTGAAAGAGTAAACAGCAACACGGTGAAAAGAGCCGGGGAATGCCGCTTCCAGAGCTATTCCCATATAAGGATAGAAGCTCCGGGGGGAAAAAAAGAAAGAGGAGATGGGAGTCTCTGGAGAAAAAAAAGAGAGCGCGGCTGAAGCAGAAAGAGAGGGAAAAAGAAGATCCCCAGAGGATAAGAGGCTTACCTCAGGATTTCTCTCGAGGCCAGAGAGCGCGGAGCTCAGGGGAAGAGGCGCGGGGTCCTGAAGAGGCACACCACGAGCCGCGGCTGGCAGTTGCGCTGAAAAGTAAACAAAGAAAAGGAAGAGTGAATTGACCCCCTCCCACAAGCTTGGAGAAGGCATCTGAGTGTCGGCCACAAGGCTTCCAGGCTTCAGGCACACACAAGATAAAAGGTACACACTTATAGTAACAGAAATAAAGAATACGATGGGTTTTGAAGAGAAAATTCTGTCCCAAAAAGAAATAAACAGATGAACCAGAGTTAAAGAGATTTCGTTTCCTAATACCAAGTTCACCCCGAAAGAACTGATAATAGTTATGTAAGAACAGTATATAGATAGAATTACAAAGTTGATATAACAGATAAGGTTAAAAAAACAAAAAGGGATAAATGGACCACTTCTGTTTAAAGGTAAAGAAAGTTTTATAGCATTATAAAGGATAAAAATAAAGACAAGTGTTAATTTGCATCCAGCTGTGAATATATTTATACACATCGGCGAGTGCGTGTAGATAGTCAAGAAGGCATGCAAAGTTTTCCTCTATAATACCGGGACTCCTAATAGAGACGCATAAAAAAATTAATGAATAAATAAATGAATAAAACAAATATATATAATAACCCTCCCGACGAGTGACATCACAAATTAGAACATATAATAACATCCAAGACGTGGCAGGTGGGAAAGTTGGGGTACTTATAGTTCTTTGGGAGATTAAAAGAGGATACAGAGAGGCATCATAAGCTCCACCATCACAGGGGCCAACAGAGAACAAGACTCCGCTGTGCTAGGCACTGCACAGACACAGTGATAAACAGTTCCTGCCTTGATAGCTTGCTATCTAAATAGACAGGAAGATAAAAAGCTAGAGTAAACTATATAATGTACAAACAGAGCTAGCAAAATGATATGGTAGAAAGTTCATGTCAGTCCAAACACTGTTGTTTATTTGTCCTTTGGGTAGGATTTAATTAGTAGGGGATTATGAAATGGAAAGACAAAGGCAGAGGAGACACTGAAAGGATAAGTGGAAGGGGCAGGGCAGTATGGAAGGCATAGAAGAATAAAGGACAGGTTGAATGAAACTGAGGTGATGAGACTGTAAAGAAGGAGCTGCGAGACAGTTGCAGCAAGCAGTCGAACAGCATGGAGTAAAATAGTCCAAACAACAAAAGCAGCCTGTGGTGGGGTTTGTGAATGTGGAAAGCCATTATTCAGTGTGGCCACTAGGGGGCATACAAAATGAAACCGTTGTCTCTGGCCATGTATAGATGAAATAAGGGGCATGTGTACATGACACTTTAAAGTGGATTAAATGCTTTTGCACTGCTTTAATGGTGTTGGTGTTTGCAGCGCTGGCGGTGTATTGTGCAGTAATTTTCTACAGCAGCTGGAATTTGGTGGTGTAATGTACCTTAAATGACATGGAGCGAAGCACCAGGCTCCATATAGCTCAGGGGCTCTGCAGGAAACCCGTGCAGCAGCCCAGGAAAGCAGCTCCACCCAAGAGAAAAACAAAAATGCAGCAAGCCTGATATTTTTTTTTTTTTTTTTTAATAAGTATCTGCCTGAGCTGCGTGGGGGCCTGTTGCTTCCCTCTGTTGCTGTGGTGCCCCCTGGGATGACCTGAGCCAGGTGCCCACAGGTGGGTGCCACGTGGACAGGGCCACCATTGCCACAAAGGGAAGCACCAGTCCTCTTCCCCCCCACACACCCCTCCACAGCCCAGGGACCGCTTCACCCACCGCCAGCTCACCTTCCTCTCCCTACCACCAGAGGCAGGTAAGTTCAAGTGTGTGCACGACACAGATGTTTAAAGGGCCCTAAATTGAAGCAGTGTTTTAAAAAGCCCACTGCTTCCATTTAGGGCCCCCCATTCATCTACACTCCACCCCCCCTCCCCCCATGAGCATAAACATAAGAATAGCCCTGCACTGACCCTGCCTATGGTTTTTGTATATTCTCTAATTTCCCCAGTGGTGTTATTGTTATGCTGCACTCCTTACCTTTGCTGCTTTAATACCAGCTTCAATCTCTGACAAGTTCCTATCTGCAGTTTCTTTCCCCAGAACCACATGGTTCAGGGAGAGCAAGTGGAGTCTTTGCAACCCCAAAGAGCATCTTCTCTGCATTAACAACTGGCTACCCCATGACCAACCTCACACTTTCCCTGCCCTAGTCAGTTCAGAGCAGAAGTTGAAAGAGTCCCGTAAAAGTAGTTTCCTTACCTGCATTCATTGGAGCAGTTTTTCCTGCAACCTGAAGACATGTGTCCAGAAACTGTCCCCCCCTGCTTGGGGAAAGGGAACACTGGCATGGCACAAAGGGAAGCTGAGGAAGACAGAGGAAAGCTATGGGGGAGCACTTGAGGAAGAGGAGTCAGAACACAAAAGACAACAGTGTAGACACTAAACAAACCCACCCACTAAGAATACCAACCAGTGAGGACCAGGATGTTTTCTAATGAGAGAGTCTTTGCTTGTTTACTTGTACATCTCTTTTGAAGACTGCCTGGGGCCATGTGGACAGTACTGTCATCAGCTCTGTCAAGATGCCCATGGAAAGGAGGAGGAGTTGCAAACAAAGGATAGTACTGTTCATAAAAGACACTGCCTCTTCCTGTATCTTTGGGGTGGAGAGCATACCTCAGGCTGAGTAGAGAGCAGCTGAGAAAATTGAGGGAGGAAGCAGAGTGGAGTTGAGGAGTAGGGCGAATGGTTGGAGATTGGGCTGAGAAGAAGCCTGGACAGGCAGGAACTGCTTCTTACTGTTTTTTGTACAGTGCTTAGCATGGTGGCATCTAGGAATTACCTATAATAAAAATACAAATAATTACATACCATGTAAATTTCCAAAGATGTAAATGCTAGGGCTTTTACCATACCATATGGGAAATTGTTCCAGAGTGCACATTTTCCTTTTACTCAGTCTTTTTCATTTTTTTAAGTCCTGTTTTGCCTAATAACATTCTTATTGTATGCGTAGTAATTCTTCCTTCCTTAATGTTAACTCCTTCAGCTAGTTGTGTCTTATTTGTTGGCCTCTGTCAATGACTCAGAGGAAAATATTTGTTCAGAAATCTATATTTCTGGATGTAACAAAACAAGCAATTAAATATATTATGAAAACATGAACCATTATGGAGTGCGTGGGGGGTGGTATTTCATAATAATTTCTTTAAGCTTTTTATTTGAAAACAAGGAGTATACATAAAGACTTAAGATTCTATCAGTATATTTTTTTACTCAAAAATATTAGCGGCTGATTGGACCTGAATATGCTCTTAATGGAGAATGAGGAAAGAACTCATAAATATGGTGGACTGAGACTTCACACAACTGGATGTTTTAAATATCTGCCTTTTTATTAAGAGCAAATTAAGTTGTTGCTCAACTGTTCTGAGTGTAATGTATTCATATCCTGACCCTGGTGTAAAGTCCACAGAAGCTGAAACTATTTCAGGAAGTATCTAGGAAATCTACTAAAAGGAATAATAATAAAAGACATTTTAATAATCTGAGCATCTCTCTAGGAGACTACATGTCTTAACCCTATGAAAATAATGTATGACAGCTTCCTAATTTGGTTAATGAGAGACATGAAGGGCTTTAAATAAGAAAATGACTCCAAGATTACATCTTTTGGAAAGAGTAAAAACACATCTGTCAAAGAAAAGAGCCAAAAGATTTTCCTGGGAATGGACCCTGAATAAGAATGTATCCTATCAACATTTCCCCTCATTCTTAATAACATCCAAGTCTCAATATCAGTAAAGGCAATTGAACAATACAACCAAGAGCTATAACAGGGTATTGAATAGAGTCGTAAAAATAGTAATGTCATTAGATTGCATTAGCATCAATATTATATTAAAAAAGAAAGTAGAGACACAGAATCAGACTTACACTAAGACAGATCCCTGGAATACCTGGAGGAAAGGCAAAATAAATAAATAAGCATAAATTTAAAAGTGAGCAGGACATATACAGGCAACCAGAGCTGTCCCGGTGGGAAGCTGGGGGAAGAAGGACGAATTGGGGAGACCGCCCCGAACCAATGATTTGGGGGGCCCTGCGGAGCCAGGCAGAGAGGCCGTGGCAATTCCGCATTGCTGCTGGCTTCACATCCAGCTGCTCAGCAACGCCCCCCCACCACTGCTGACTTCCTCACATCCAGGGGTGGGGCCCCGCACCCTTCTCTGGTTGCCTCTACAGACAACAAAAATTACTTGAAGTATGGTAATATAAGATAAATAAACTGAGAAAGAAGTTTAATAGTGGCAACAAATGTCAAGGTTAACAAGGAAACAAGGGATTTTTGTGATATATTTTATTGGAACAGCTATATAGTTGTATAGCAAGAGAAGTTTGACAAGTTTTAGGAACAAAGCACCCTTGTTCAGGTCTGAACCAGCTAGACCTGAAGAGGGGTGGCTTTGTACCTAAATAAAAATATCACAAAAACACCCTTACCTGTCATACATTTCCTGGACCATCATGCCTATAGCAACACTCCACACCAACCCTACAAGAGTGGAGGTGTTAACTTCCATGAGATGTCTAACTCTTTCAGTAGGGAAAAAAGTAGTTCTGGTTTGCAGTTATTCATAGGTCATTACAAGGGATCCTGGTTTTCTCGGATTAAAAAAAGTCCCTAATTTTCAGATTTAAAAAAGTAACCCAAAATCCACTTTTTTCTGTGATTAAAATGAAACACCACTAAGATAGATAGATAGATAGAAAATGAAACACCACTGAGAGAGAGCAAACAAGAGTGAGATCTCTTAGTGGTGTTTCATTTTAAATCACAGAAAAATGTGGATTTGGGGTTACTTTTTTAAATCCGAAAATTGGGGATTTTTTTAAAATCAGAGAAAACCAGGATCCCTGCTCATTACCTATACACAAGCATGTCTGATGCTATCCTCTGAACAGAAAAAAGATAAAAATCTGTCAAAACCACAAAACAACGTCAGTTAGGTAAGCAGACAGTACTCATGAACTGACATGGAAACTGCTTTAGAAATGTTTTTGACACTAAAGGTATTTAGCAGAGTTTGTCTCTGACTCCAAATATGATAAGTACTATACTAAAAGTAACTGAAGTAGAAACTATTTAAGTAATGTTACGTTATGACATATATAATTGTCTAAATGATTCCCCATGCACTGCAAGTCATTATATGCAACCTCCATATGACCTCCACTAACTTCCTTGTGGTTTGGCAAGGAACTTTATAGCGAAGTGGATTCTATCATATCTGGACCAAGTATGATAGAATTATCACCATTTATATTAAAGGGAGTCTCCACACTTTCCCACAATCCCCCAGTGAGCAGGGCATCAGATTGGGCTGATGATGATGATATCTTGAATATCATCACCATTGTCAATTCTTTTCTGTCAAGGATGATTGTCTTCTATGATTGCCTTCTCTGTGGCTCCAAAGATAGCCGACAAGGCCATTCCAGGATCTATAGGTTCTGTTGCAACATGGGCATGTGTTTCATATGGGGTGAGTGGCTCTGGATTCTTGATTTGAACCACAACACACTGCCTCCACCATTTTCTGTTGTCATTGTGACATTTCAAAGTATTGAGATCCTTGCAGCAACGGACTCTTCTTCTTTGTGCGTGGTCCTGGGTAATAGTCACCCATGAGTTGATATCTGTGTTGTATTTTTGCATGTTGGCCTTGAGGATATCCTTAAACTGCTTTCTCTGCTCTCCTCTTCAGCATATGCCTTGACTGACTTTGGAGAATAAAACTTAATTCAGGAGCCTGGAGTAAAAAATCCAGATGAAGTAGCAGGCCCAGCAAAGTTGGTGTTGGATGATCATTGCCTTGTGGTCTTTGCTTGAGAGAGGACACTAATGTTGTCCTCTTCCCACTGGATTTGAAGGATCTTCCACAGGCAGCATTGATGGTACATCTCCATTGACTAGACGTATCTCATATACATTGTCCATGTCTCAGCTCTGTACAGTAAGGTAGGAATCACAAGTCTTGATAAACCATGAGTCTGGTTTCATATCTGACGTTCCAATCTTCAAACACCTGTTTCCTCATGTGTTGGAGGGCTGCACTTGCTCTTTTGAGGTGATGTTGATTTTTTTGTCAATGTCAGCCTTCTGCAAGAGATGGCTTCCAAGGTAAGCAAAATATTCAACATTCTCCAGTCTCACCATGGATCTGAATTGCTGGATCTCAGAATTGCTCACTAAGAGCTTGTTTGATGGAGGATCTTAGTCTTCTGAATGTTATGCATCAGTCCTATTTTCTTGTGTGCCTCAGTAAAGACATCAATGACTGCCTGAAGATCTGCTTCCAAGTGAGCACATACTACAGCATCATCAGTGTCCTAGAACTCAATGATTAAAGTTGGGATAATCTTTGTTCTAGCTTGGAGTCAACTAGATGAAACAGTTTACCCTCCACTCTGCAGCTTAGCTCCATTCTGACTGGAAGCTTGTTGATCAGATGTAGCATCACAGTAAGGAATATTGAGAAAAGTGTTGAAGCAATGACACAGCCTTGTTTAACTCCTATTTTAAATCTCAAAGGGATCTGTGATAAATGCATTTGTATTACTGAGAACCACTGCTCACATACCACCATGAAGCAGGTGAAGTATGTTGATTAATTTCAGTGGGCACGTGTACCTCAGTACATTACCTGTACATCACCTCCACAGCACTTCTCAGTTAACAGTCAAAGTCTTTCATAGAGTCAAAGAAGGCCATATAAAGAAGTTTATGTTGTTCCTGGCATTTTTCCTATAGCTGGCAAGTTGTGAAGATCATGTCAATTGTGCCTTTTGATGCCTTAAACCTGAGATTCCAGAAGGAGCTCTTCAGCAATTGGAAGGAGATTGCTCAGGAGGGTTCTCACAATCATCTTTCGTGTGGTGGACAGCAAGGTGATCCCTCTGTAATTTCCACATTTGGAGCCATCTCCTTTCCTGAAGATTGTCATGATCATGGCATCCCTGAGGTCATCTAGTGTTCCCTCATTATTCCAGATCCTTAAAATAAGGGCATGGAGATGTGACGTAAGCATCTTTCTTCCTGCTTGAAGATTTCAGCAGGGATGCCATCTGCTCCAGATGCCTTTTTGTTCTTTATCTACTTGATGGCTTTCCTCACCTCATCAGGAGTTGGAGAGATTCTGAGATAGTCTTTGACTGGGTGTTGTTGATGAGAGTGTTCTCAACTAATCCCGCAATAGAAGATTGAGAAGATTTGCTTCAAAATGCTCCTTCCAATGGGCATTGATGGCTCCCATCTCCTTCATCAAGTCTCCTCCATCCTTAGGTCTCAAGAGGGTTGGGTTCCTGAGTGCTCAGACCATAGATGGATTTGGTGTCATTGAAAAAACCACACATATCTTGGACCTAAGCAAGATGTTGAATCTCCTTTGCCTCGTCTTCCCACCACCTATTCTTCATATCTCAGGTTCTCCTTTGTACTTTGGACTTGGCTTGTTGGCGATTCAGTTTCTTTTGTTTGGAGTTGGTGTCATTCTGTCAAACACAAAAGGCCTTATACTTGTGGTCAATCAGCTCTTGGATCACCCAGTCTATAAGCACCTGTGCTTTGTCGAGACTGGCCACTTACACTTTGAGGAGCAGCCAACTGCATGGGGGTGCACTCCTCACCCCCAGCGTAGTGCTGGCCATTTCTAACACAGGGGCTCCATGCCATGTGCTGCAGCTCTGCATTTACACTGGGGAAGTCCAGCACTGAACTCCACAGGGAAGCAGGGAGCAGAGCTCCCTGCACTCATGGCAGAGTGCAGGGACCTGCACAGCAGGAGGAGGGGAGGCAGCAGGCTCCAGTGTGGGGCTTCCCCCATTGCGAGTGTTGGAGCTGCAGGCCCCAGCAATAGGGCAGGCTCCGCTCCCTCCTCCTGCACAGCACTGGCTGGAGCCACACCTGTACCAGGCATGAGTGCACTGACCTCCCTGCCTGCTGCTGCTGCCGCTGGAAGCTGGAGCTGCACACCATGGGGGGAGTATGTGCAGGGGTCCCTACAGCCCCTGCCCTCACACGCACACCCATACCCTGCCCAGCCAAACTCCACACTCCCACTGCCACTTTGAACTCCATGCTGCACTCCTGCTTCTGCCCAGCTGCCCTACCTGCTGCCCCAAGTGAGCAGGTTCCAGCTGCAGCAGGAGCCCCACCCAGAAGCTCCTGACTGGGCAGAGCCATTCCACCTATGAGGGTGGGACCAAGGCCCAATAGGATATGTTGGGGGATTGTACATATGGGTGCCTTGCTCCCACCCTCTTGGGTGACAGGGCTGGGCAGGGTACAGTTCATTGTGGGGTGGGGGGGTATCAGGGGCTGGAAGAAAGTGCCTAGCAAGCCAGATGTGGCCCATGAGCCATATTTTTCCCACTCCTGGTGTACACCCTCCACCTCACCTGCAATGTCTTGATGTAAATATGAACAAAGGCAGGATCCTTGGTTTGATTTACCATGTACTCTAGGATCTGCGGTGTTCCTCAGGGCTCCACCTCCCTTTTCACCCCATCCTTGCACCAACCCAATCTTACAGATCTCACTCAGGTCACATGTCAGTAAAATACAGAGTATTCCTGTCCTCAGAATTGGTTTATAGCATAACTCAATGCATAACCCATCTTAACTCAGTCCTTGGGCTTTGACATGCTGTGCCCAACCAAGCTCAGCCCTACAGTTCCTTTCATATTGTTTAACTAAAGTCCAAAGGGACTCCCTTATCTAAGGGTCCCTGAGGATATCTTTCCCCTCTGGTGCAATTCACTCATGGTTCGTCTTCTTCACTCTTACAGCAGAGCAGTGTGGACCTCTTGGCTTTCCTGTTGCTCACTGTGGGACCTCCATTGCCACCTCACTGGATGAGGTACGTAGTGAGACTCCTCTGAGTCTTTGGTTGGGAGAGTAAATCTCACTCTCCTCACTTTGCCCCTGGCAGGGTATACGCTGGTTGAAGCCGGCACCTCAGCAGCCATGCTCCCTTCTCTCCAACTCCCTATCCCCAGCTGGGACTGGGCACAACTTTATGACATGTTCAGCTGTGCACCCACCCAGTCAAAGCCAGCATGAGCTGATAAAGCATGGCAGGTATGGAACTGGGGATTCCCAGATCTGCACCACTTGCACTTCTCTCGGTAAGTAGCTACTCCCAGGGAAGACTTGTTCCTTCTCCCCCACACCTCATGAGTGATGGGGACACCCTCGGGAGCTGTGGGACTGAAGTGAGGGTCAGCAGGAAGTATCCCGCTATGACACTGTCATTCTCATCAAATCAGTCTTGGTGTTTCCTGGTAAAAAATCCAAATGTCTCTTCACAGGCACTAATGACAGCAGACTTGAAGGCACTCCAACCACTGCTCATATTTTCCCATTGTTGTTGATTGGAATTCAGCAGTTTTTCATTGAGGCACCCATGAAAAGTTTCACTTGATTGGGTCCCTGAGTCCTTCAGTGTTGACCTCCTGTCAGCATTGCTTCTGCTGAAACCATCATTTAGGAGCCAGTTTGAGTGACATAACCAAGCAAATGAGTCACTGATCAGCCCAGCAATCATCAGCTCCTAGCATAGCTCAAATAATGCAGACGTCTTTGAGATCCTGGGCACAAACAAGGACGTAGTCAATCAAGTGCCAATGCTGAGATTGAGGGTGCTGCCATGATGTCTTATACCTATTTTTCTGGTGGAATACAGTGTTGGTAATGGTGAGTCCATGTTCCTTGCATTTGGTTGAGGGGAGAATGCCATTGGTATTGACCTTTTCCACTTCTTCATTGCTGATGGTTCCATTCCAGTAGTTTGGTTCCCTTCTGACTCTGGCATTGAAATTGCTGAGCAGAATAAGCCAGTCTCCCTCTGGAATGTCAGAAAGGACTTGGTCAAGGGTGGCATATAATTCCTCCTTCATTTCATTTGCAGCATCAAGAGTTGGGGCATAAGTACTGATGACAGTGGCATATTGACTCCCTGCCAATTTGGTATGAAGTGTTATGAGTCGCTACTTAATTCCAATAAGGTACTTGTTGATTTGGTTTATGTGTATGTTCTTAACGGCAAAGCCAACATCATGAAGTTGGTATTCTTCTTCTTGTTTACCCTTTTAAAAGAGGGTATAGCCACTTCTTTGCTTTGCCACCAGTCTTGAATATATGACAACTAAGTAAAAGCCATTGACTTTTCTCATGTTTAAGCCCATGTTTATGACAAGTCAGGCCCAAAGGTAGCAAGGTGCATTTGTAAGGCCCATAAGATAAGCACAGGAAGACATTCTACTTTGTCACTTGGAATTATCCATTCTCAATAACATCATTTAGTAAGAGGCATAAATCCATCATTGGAATGAGGCTGAATGCAAGCCTTAATAGACAGAGAGAACAGAACAGCGATTTGAGCTGCCCATCTCCCACTCAGTGTATCAATGTCAATGTTTTGTCACGTAAGTTCTCAACGCGTGATGATGGTACAACTGGGCTGGTGCTGGGGAAGTGGAAGGGTCTGTGCCACGCAGAGCCTAGCAGAAAGGTTACATTTACATTGTATAAAATATACATCAGTTTAAAAGTTTGGTTGTAGGTTGTCTGTAAATAAAAGTGTTCTTGAGTTAGCAATCCTGGCTCTGCAGTGGGTTTCATGTGAAGACAAGATCAGCTATATTTTGGCACAAAAGTCAGGATCTACCAGACCAGTCCTAGTATATGGATTTGAGACTTGGACACGTTACTGAGACATGTTACTGAACAGTGACTCACAGAGACTAGAGGAAATTCACATAGGTTTCCAACATCATTTGCTTGGTATAAAATAGCGTAACTTAGTACAGACTGCAGACTTTGTACATAATACAGTACAAATTGAACTGTTCATCAGATGTGGATGACTTGGACCTCTCAAGCTTGTTCCATACCAAGCGCTAACGCATACCATTGGCAACAGACCAAGCAGACATCTCACTAACCTGGTTGAGACTTCACAGTCACCCCTGCCTATCTTTGATTCATCAAATTGCTAGCAGTGTGCCTCTTAATCTCAGAGGGACTCATAATAATTCATATGCAGAAACAATTGGAGAATAAAGCAAGGAAACTAAAATGCTTTGAGTCAACTTAAAGAGGAGAAGGAATACAAGGGAGAAGTTTTGAGGCCATTGAGGTTATAGCCTGGCTCAAGAGAGTCCTGCTAATGATCAACTGGAGGAAAAGGTGGCATCTGACCTCGAAAAATCAGCACAAGAACAAAGACTCTACCTGCTGCTTTACTGTTAATAAAGCAATCGGTAGAACAGAGGCAAAGTCATATGGATACTAACAAAGGAGATTATAACAGAAGATTGATACAGAAAGAATCTTGTGCCTTGCTTTGCTCAGAGACACTTTAATTACTGGTAATTCTGCATAACTGATAACTGTAGTATTCAAAATAACCTGCTACACATGCCATAAACCACTATATCCATCTGCTAAAGCTAGAAAAATCCTTTCTAAGCTGCAAGAAAACAACATGTCAAGCCAGCAGTTGAAGAAGCATGTTCCAGCTCATTACAGCTCTACATGTTATAAGCTTAAGCAACTCTTGGAATAGCAGAAAGCTATGCATGAGTATGTAGGCAAGCAGAAGTTCATCTGGTTGTGCAAATGTACAGTAGTCTTTATCCTGGCTGACAGTTTGATATTTCCCTGTCAATCATAAATAAACATTTTAATCCCATGTATATGTTTGTACTTGAAAGACTGTTGACACTGGCAAGTTGTGTCATAAGAAATAGGAGAGACTACAGCAAGACTGGATTAAGGTATGTTCAGAAAGTTACATACTGGGTTCTATGCCTGTTTCATTATCTGCCTGTCACATTACAAAGCACTTAAATTTACCTATATTTTTAACACCATAAATAGAAATGGAGTTGACTGGTCAAGAAGTTAATGCCAATGATGCACATGTAACTTCATAGTGCAAATCTATCCTTCTGACTACTTTTTTGTCCTATAAATAAAAGTAGGAAGGATACCACCCAAGTAATAATAGCATATTATTCTCAAGATGGCTAGCAACTGTGGAACAAAAGGGATGCTTGACTCAGAAGAATGTTGAATATAATTATTATTATTTCATTCTGATGGCAAAAGAATATTAGAAGCTCTGGTTCATGTAGGACCATGGTTGTAAACTGGGGATACGCATACCCCTAGGGGTACTTGAAAGTGTCATAGGGGTATGCAGAACTAATGTGGATGATAAATGCAATGTGTTCAGCACACAGGTGGCTAGGAGAACAGCTGGGTCCAGCTGGTAAGTGTGTTGTGAGGGAAGGGGCATGTGTCCCCAGATCTGCATGCAGGGCAAGGGTGGGCTGCCACTGTGGCCTGGGGCTGCACTGGTCTGTTCCCAGTGGGGACTGGGCCAGGCTGCACTCAGGGTAGACAGAGGCAGCACTGGGAGTGGGGTTACAGGAGGGGCTGCAGCCACTCCAGAATTCGTCGTACACCCCCCAACCCCTCCCTCCCAGAGCCACCACTGCCCGTCCTGAGCACAGCCCAGCCCAGCCCCAACTTCAGCCCCCAGTGGCAGCCCACCCTGCCCAACATGCAGATCCAGGGGTACATGCCGCCCATACCCTCCCAGGGGTGTGCGTAGCAGCGGGAGCCACCAGTCCCTCTCCCCACCCCAGCTGGCATGTCCCTGCCTCTGCCCCAGTGCCACTCCTTCCCCCACGACTAGGCCAGCCCACCCCACCCTGTGCACAGATCTGGGGCCACATGCCCCCTATGCCCTCCCAGGATGCATGCAGTGGTGGGAGCCCTTGCACCCCTTGGATGAGCTGCTCACAGCTGCATCCCATGCTCTGCCCCAGCTGTGCAGCACCTGCCCCAGCCCCAGCCCCAATTCTTCCCTCACCGAGGGGGCCTTGATATGTCCCCCTCTTCCCAAGAAAAAAATATAAATGGGTACATGAGCTGAAACTTTGAGAGAGAGGGAGTACACTTGTTAAAAAAGTTTGAAAACCCCTGATGTTGGAGATTCAGAGCAGTATGAGGTAAATTTCTACAGCTGGCCTCTCATTACCTGTTCATTCTAAATTTCTGCAGTATTTGCCATGGCTACAGAACAGAAAGGCATACAGAGGCTCCTAATCTAAGAAGAAAGAGGAATCAAAGTAAAATTACATCTTTCTTCATCACTGGGTACTAGCGGGATAGTGATGATTATTATTATTAATACTATTGTCAGTATCACTACTAAATTAATTTAATCACATAAACATAATACATTATCTAATATAATATTAAATATAAAATGGTTGCATTTATTGTTATATTTGATAGCATGTTTGATTACATTTACACAATTAGATTATATTTAACAACAATGACAACAATAATAACAGCAATGAAAGTGATAGTGATAAATAAGCCAAATTGACTTTAGCAATAGCTCAGTCTGAGCTGAAAACTACAGCCCAGATGCTCAAGCACATTGAGGTATCCACTTCCTGATTTATCTTATAAATCATCTTTAAATAATGTCTCTATCACCACAAACATAGGCACAGTTTTCTAAAGCAGTTTGATCATTTCAGAGGCATGCGCCAGTGAGCCAGGCTGGCACTGTGCACCACATGGAGCCTCCAGGTCTCAGGCGGTGCTACGCACCACCAGAGGTCTCTGCCAGCAGCAGGCCATGAGCACCCAATGGCGTGCTGCTGCAGATGGAGCTGTGTGCCATGAGGCGGGGCAGGCAGGGGACCCACCCATCCCACACGGTCTCCCCAGCCCCACACAGTTACCCCATATGCACAAACCCCGCACACTCCCACTGACAAACTACCCCCACAAACCCCCACATACCCCCCCACAATCTACCCACATCTCCCAAAAGCCCCACCAAACCTCATCCTCATAAACCCTACACCTACTCACATCCCCCTAATCCTCCCACAAACCTCATACACCCCCCCACACCCCACAAACCTCACACCCTGCATGCCCAGCTGCCAGATGGGATAGGACCTGCTGGTGGGAGCCACAGTTGTAGTGGCAACTTCCACGCTGAAGCCCTGCCCCATGCCCACACCAGTGCTGGGACATGCGCAAGGAACCACTTGTGGGGTATGATGGGCTGGAGGGAGTGGTGGATGAGGCAGCGGGGGAGTGTGAGTGTGAGTGTGAGATATAGATATAGATATATATGAGGGTCAGAGATGGGGAGCACTCCAGGTAGGAGAGGCCACCGGAATGAATGTTCAGGCCTGTGTGCTACGGTACAAATCTCCAGCAGAAAGTTGTTCCTCTGCTATCTGAGTTGCTGCAAGCACACACACTTACATGTGTGGATGCACCCCTAGATTCTAGTTGTTCCAGTTCCCTTGAACTCAGTCCATTCTCCTAATTTTCTCTATAGGGCATGGCACTTATAAAACTTCTCCTATCACAGAAGTTAGGGTGTCCGGTGTCCTAAAGCGCAGCTTTTAAAAAGGGAAGAAAAAGAGTCTTCCATCAGTTGGGAATATTACTTTAAAGAAAACAACTAAGGTATTACTTCAGATATGTGCAGTGATTCATTGTAGTGACCATTAATGGCTCTGGTTTACCCATTTATGTGCACTTATCTTGGATGAATGGATACTTTAGCTGGCAGTAATGCCCTTTCCAAGCCTCACTTGTATATTTTTAACGCATTATTGAATTTCAGCCAAAACTTAAAGAAGACTTTGCCTCTTTAAGAATATATAATTATTGTTGACAGCAAACCAGCTAGAAGAAGCACTTCTAGATTAATTAACAGTGACCCATAATTAAACACAGCAGTACTTAGAGATGGAATGGTCCCTAGATAGTATTGCTTTAGCTTTAATGAGTGTTTATCATTCTTGTTTGCTTCCGCTGTGGCAGTTATCAAAGTTAGTTACCAGTTTTTTAATTAAATAGAAATATGTATAAGGTACTGCCTTAACAGAAAACAGCTTGAAAAATTTATGATTTACAGATCATCTCAATATTCTGAGATCCTAGCAGTATAACTGTTAACTACAAATTAGCTATATTGCCTACCATTTTCCTTAAGCTAGTAACTTACATTAACAAGGATATTGTTAAAATGCTTCTCATGGCTGTGTATCAGAAAACCTCTGAAATTTCAGGAATCAAATTTTTGTTACTAATTATGTATTCTTCCACTAAGCATGAAGTGATTCTTGTTTAATGGTTAGGAGAGAAAGATGTGGAGCATGTCTATACATCGTAAGTGCTAAGAAACGCACCCTTGAAAGCACTCACTCCTACTGCATGTGTACAAGATGCTGAAACACATAGAGGTTTTATGGCACATGCTCAAGGCATGCCTAGAACCTCCCAAATGCTTCCCCCTTTGGATATGCTAATAAAAGCGGCTTCACAATATTTCTCCAACGTGTTAACAGGCACAGAATGGGAGCAAATGGGTGAGGCCTGTTTTCAAAGCAGTGATCCTTATAGGTAACAGAGTATAGAGTTGCCCCTGGTATCAAGACTTTTGGTTCTAGTCCCTGATGCCAACAACTCACAGCGGTACATGGAGGAAACTCTGGCCCACATTTCCATAAATGTCTTCTTATATAGAATGCTTACATTTGGACCCCAACACACAGATCCCTGAAGTTATTTAGAAAGTTCAACCCTATTAATATAAATAGAGGCCCTTGTCACGGCAGGGTCCTCCAGGAGGGCCGTGATCTCCTTAAGGCCCCCTCTCCGTGTCAAGTTGGCCCAAGGGCAGCCTCTGTTTCTCGCCCGCCACGCCTTTGATGTTTAGGTAAAGTTGGGAGGCTGCCTCACGTCTCCTTGGGCACGGTTAGTTGGGACCTCTGTCCCCGTGTTTTCCTGGACTCACCGGGGGTCTCCCTGTATGATGGGTGCTTCCCGGGCATCCTAGCCTTATGGGCTATACGTGGCTCCAACCACCCCTTATACCACACCCCAGAGCCTCGCAGTTGGACTGGACGTTGGACTGTCACTCTCGCTCTACATACACTGTCGCCCCCTCCTGGGGCTCTCCTCACCCTCTCTCAGGACCTTCTCTGCACCGTCGCCCTCTCTTGGGGCCTTCTCTGCGCCGTCACCCTCTCTCGGGGCCTCAACACGCCCGTACTGGGGCTTCTCTATAGTGCCCCCTCCTAGGGCTCGCCACGCCCACGCTAGGGCTTCATAAAAATGCTGCCCCCTCCCTGGGGCTCTCCGCACCCACACTTGGGCTTCTCAAGGTTGCCCCCTCCCTGGGGCTCTCCACGCCCACACTTGGGCTTCTCAAAAAGTGCCCCTCTCTAGGGCAGTGGTCTATACAGCCCGTATGCTGCGCCCTCCTGGGCACCGGGGTCCTCACACTCCTTTGTGAGGCCCCTTTAAGGATACTGCGCCCTCACTGGCGCCGGGGTTCCCACGCCACTGTGGGGCCCTACTGTGGGTCCCTACGAGGCCTCCTCCAACCCCTTATAGCCTCACCCAAACCACCAGTGTAATACACAACAACACAAACTCGAGCCTCCTGGCTATAACAACATTGCTCAACTCTGGTCAAGCTGTACTTGCCGTTAGGCTTCTCCTCACATCCTAACTCCAGAAGCTCCTGCCTCTCTGGCTGCTGGCAGGGAACTGCCAACCTGGCCTCAGCCCTGGGCTTTATAAGAGCCAGGCTCTGCCTCCTACAGGCAGCTGACCACTGGCAGGTGTGGGTCATTTGCTCCCTCCAGTTGCCCTGGCAACCCACAGGTGAGCTCCTATTCCCTGCTAGGGCTCTTTCTCTGGCAGTTTCTGCCCTCTAGGAGCAGGGCACCTCAGTGCTCTGCGACAGCCCTCAAAACACTTCAAAACTGATCTTTATGGGAGCTGTCATTGCCCAAAACATCAGAAAAATCCACCTAGCTTGCAGCACCCAAAAACTGAGGCACCCAGTTTTTTATGAATTGTATTAATTAAAAATTTTATTAATGACCCTTTAAGCCTCATGCATTATTTTATCCATCATTTTTAAAAATTGGTAAAAGTTAGCTGGGTCTTAGAAGTAGTTCACTAGGTTTGATCATAGGATGTAAAGCATCTCAATCCTGATTTTAGAGAAGTAAATATTAGTGTAAAGGGTAATAATGCTCATCTACTCCTCCTTCAGTAACACTCCAAATCACCTTTACTGCTTGTGCTGTGCTGTGCTATGCTGCACTGTTGGGCAAGGATTTCTTTATTTGTATTTAGAAGACTGTTGAAATAGTTTGGTCTAAAAAAATCATACATAAAGAATTACCATCACTTAGAAAATAGATAATAGGTAGAAAAAAGCCCAAATAAACAGTAAATTAGATTTTGGTCTCAGCTCTGTCTCTCTACTACTTGCTCCAAACATTTAGAAGAAGAAAATCCTGATTTTCTCTTGTCATTGTTTAAACAGAATACTGGAAAAAACAGAATAAAGACTAGGTTCAAACAAACACTGTTCTTAAAGCAACTTGCCCGTGCAGAGCATGTTATTGCCAGTGGATAGCCTCTTCCTGTACAGCACAGGCATAATGTGCAACTCTGAATAGGACAGAGCACTAAAAATGCCCACCTGGCAGCTCTCCCCAGTTTAATTAAAGTTTACAAAATGGTCTTGGAAATGATGAAGCAAACATAGCGCACAAGCATAACAAAGGGCCTATTAATTGTTATGTAATGGGACCATTTATGTAATTGTACAAGAAATGCTCGAAAAGTGTATTCACTCATTGCAGAATCTTGGCCTGGCTGAGAAAGAGCTTGCAATGCTATTTCTCTTCCCCTTTCTATTCACCCTTCCTACAACTTGCCCCCTCCCCCATTCCTAATTTGGAGCCAGCTTGTTCCAGCCCTGGTGGCTACGGTAATTTACTGCCAAGTCATGACATTTTATCACTGTAACAGAATAGCTCTATCATAAGAGCTCTCATAGAAATATTGCTAAAGCAATGGTTTTGGTGTGAGGAAGGATAAAGCTTCTAAGTTAAATTATGCTCAATGTCTCTAGATGGTCCATTCAGAAAAGCAATTTGTTGTTGTCTTCTTCAAAGAAAGTTCATCATTTGTTATAGCCAAATGTTTCAGAAATAATGTAATATAATCACCATCATTCCACAATGCCTCTCATGATGTGCAATAGCACTGTAATGTCCAACCAACCAAACATAAAGGTAACAAGCACTAGAAAAAGGATCCACGGTTTATCATGAAATAGCTGAAGTCTTCTGGGGCTGACAGATGCTGCTCCAGAAGGTTAATAAGATGAAGACAGCTCTTCCAGCCTGACTGTAAGAGGGATTATGTCTGAGCAGCAGATAAACAGATTATTCCAGAAACAGACACTGCTTTTTTTTTTCAAAAACTTCGTCACACTTGTCACAATTAGGAGTTTATCATTCCAGTCCCCCTTTCAGCCTCTTGGGCTACAAGTGTGTGTTTGAGGGGTTTGTTCAGTACTTGCATTCTGGCACCTGTTACCCTCCTCGCCTCACTGTGATTTGAAACAATTCAGATCCATGGGACACTTTTGAAAAGTGGGAATAGGAAGAGCTTTTGGAATTTTAGCTTCTTTATAAGAAATCTGTTAACCTACCTCAACTATCCCTACTCCCTGCGTTACTATTACTAAAAATTGTGAATGATCAATAGACAGCATGCATTTGAAAACTGGATTAATATTTTTGGTCATTTGCCTTGCTCTCCAAGTTCAAGGAAGCAAAGGTAAGTTCATATGTAAAAGGATTGTATTTATTTACTTTTTTTTTTTACTTTGTTACCTAAAACACAAAAAGAGCAGGCAGTTTTCCCTAAGCTGAGAATTCAGTGTCTAGATTAGGGTAATAAAAAGTGTGTGTCAGTAACACTTAACTACAGGCAAGGCTGAAGAAAGGTTGATGTAACTACTGTTGTGCAGGTTTGCCGAGCATTAAATCTTCGCAAAATATGTGCTTTGGTTGATTTTCTTATTCATGGTTTATGAGGACAGAAATAAAATTTCAAAAGCAATGACTTAGAAATGGCAAAATGGCTGAAGTGAACTCATAAGAAGCTGTATTGTTAAAGATAATCTGCTGTTATTGAACTGAAAAGAATACAAAAAAGTATACTTTTGACTTTACTGGCCATTGCCAAGAACAAATTAAAAAACTGGTAGGAATATACACAAATCCTGCATGTAAAAAGGCACTATCAAGTAAACAGAAAAGGGCAATGCAAATAAGGGCTAATGAACATGTAGAGCAGAACAAGCATAAAATGTAAAATTATAAAATACAATGAAAAAGAATGCATCTGCTAACATAAGTACTTATTGAAGCAAGTAAAAAAATATAATCATAATAATTAAATAGCACATGCTCATTTTTTGACATGTAAGAGAACTTTCAAATCTATTTCCATGGAGAGTTTCCTATAAAAATTAAAATGAAGCATTGATTTGTAAAATTTCTTAGCAAGAATAAAAGTAGAGAGACAGAAACGAGACAACTATTTTGTATTCAGTGCAACAACTAATGATTGTACCTTCAGACATATTGAAAAGTTCATAGCCTTTTTCTTTAATTATTCAACAACAAAAACATGAGTGATTTTCCTGTTTCATTTACATATAGAATTAAGTAGGGAGGAATGTGATTTTTCTATATATTTTGGTTGCTTGCTAACTTTTCTATCTATTCTTGACATTTATATAATCCAATTAAAATCCCACACCACAATTGCTTTGTGTTTTGCCTAAGTGATCTATGAATGACCTAATACTGTACATCCTACTTTCTGTCAAGCCTAGCCATGTTAGTTAAATGCAAAAGTTAAGTAATTTCAAAAACGGTATTTTCATTTATATTTCTATGTTTTTACAAAAACAGAGGAGACAGGCTGCTGTCAGTAATGTTTAAAAAGCTTACTATCTGCACACAGAATTTGTTCTTGCTTGTGTTTTTATAAAGCAGTTGTTTTTATCTCACTGCGCTATAGCTAAACAGCTAGAGAAAAATTAGTGCATTGAATTATTGAGGACATTTTTCCTTAGTAAAACATAATGAGTCAGCAAAGTGATAACACCAGTTGCATCTGATTTGTTTTCTGCTACTATATGCTTTTATCTTTTTGTTTCACATAATTTCACATAATTAGTTAATAACATTTGCAGGTGTAGCAGAGAGAGAGGACTGGTGAGAGTCAAGATATGTCTTCCACAAACACAGTAAGGAAAAAGAGATTTACCAATGCACGTTACCGTCACAATTGCATTTCACTGCAGTATAAGGTAGAACTTATTCTGAGTAATTGGTGCACTATTTATGGCATAAATGATATTTATAGTTGTAATTATAAATCCCAAAAGCAATAAAATAAAAAGGTAGGCTGAACATTCCTGATTATCTTCTCATGCCTAAATATTGCACCAGATCTATTAAAACAATTTGGATGGCATTTTACAAAGAGGAACTCAAGCTAAACATCAAGGACATTTGCCTAAAAGAGAGCTATTCTGGATTGTGAAAAACTTCTGCAAAAAGAAGCAGTGGCAAATTATTACTCAGAATATTTAATAATCCACAGAAAAAAAGGCTGGATAATAAACTTTTAGAGAACATCCTGCACCAAAAGGGGCTGGGTGCAGGATTGAATTGTGAAATAGTTGTATTTTTCATCTCTAATCTCTCTGAGCCTTTAAAATACAACAACAAACAACAATTATTATTGCAATACTTAATAACAAAGATTAGAGAGTTTAACTTGGAATTTCCAGGCTTGTTGCTGGTGTGTACAGCAGTAATTTGTTATACACATTCATTTTTAATGATAATTGGAAAATTTTCCATCCCTACAGCTTATGCTATGTCTGGTGCATACAGACATATTGGGGTTATCTGTATTTTCATGGAAATATATAGCATATTAAAACTTTTTGATAGTAAATACTACTTCCAAATGTACATGCACAACATTTAATAGGCTGTTGCTTACCAAACCTTATGCCTCTCTGAACCAATTAGTCTCTACCTTGCCCTGCCATACTCCTGACTTCAGACTTACATGGCTAAACTGCCTCCCTCTACTCAATGAAAATTGTATGTTCATATACACTCAGAAAGGCACTCAGACTTCCTGAGTGATTATGCTTTATTTAAGATACTATATTACATATCTTATTAGCACTAGGAGCCAATTTTGACAGTAATGTGTACCTAAAGAAGCACATGGCCTTCTCAAAGGCACTTAGTAGTTAAAGCACTTAACCAGTGGGAGCAATTCTTAAGGGAGGCTTGGGTTCTAAGCCCTTCTGAGGCTGAAAGGGTTCAAACCTATATTTCCCACTTGCCAGAAGAGTGTTCAAACCGCTAGCCTATAGAATAGGCAAGGTAGGAGTACCTGGCTCCCTCTTACATGTTCTCCCTCTTCCCATAAATCTTGCACTCTTGGTGGCTCAGTGGGCCAACTTCACCAGGAGGGGTTGAAAGCCCCATCTCTATCCAACTACTCTACTTCTAGTAGTTAAGGTGTTCCCCTGAAAAGCTTGCATGCTTGGATGCTCTCAGGTTGAGTTAGGCCTGTAAATCAAGTCTTCCATTTCCTGGATGATTACTCTAACCACCAAACATGAAGCAGTACCACTGTCAGCAGCATGACACCCATGTGATAGGTCACAAGACAACAGAGAAGTGCCTGATGTGTAGCCCTAAATCAGGCACCTAAGCTCCGAGAAGTCACGAGTTTGGACACACCTTTGTAGTGTTTGCTACAGGGAAGCACCCCTTCCTCCTAAACACCTGGGTGTTCCAGCTTACCCTTTGGATGCACCAAACTGTTCCCATTTCCACTACAGGCATCTGAAGTGCCCCACCTACTTAGATTGGGAGGGGAAAGGTGCGTACTTCTTAGGAATGCTGAAGCCTATATGCAGGACTCTGAAAGGCCAGTATGGATTTGTTCTGTAGACACCCATCTTCAATTGTATAAATATGCATACTGGGTGCTAAATATCTAAAGAGTAGATAATCTAGGTGTGCTTGAGATTTTTCTCATTCTTCTGGTCAACCTTGAGATATTGCAGGCCAATGTACAAATTAGCTTTTTAATTCCCTTTAATTTTTTTCACAACACCAATAGCCACTAAATTAATTCCTGAATTCATCAGTTGTTAACATTCCCTATGACAGAACTGCATTCAATTATTATTTTGTTTCTACCAATATTTAAAGGATGTCAGATAAAGGTGGTGGTGCCTCTTCGGAAACTTTCCTTTTCTCCCTCCCTACCTATTTTTAGTATGCAGTCAAACTAAATAGCCTCAATCAAAAAGTCACTAAAGAACAATGCAAGAAATTCCTTTGAAACTCCAAGGTACTTCCAGACCGAACATTTAGTATCAACAATGTTCTAGTCCTGGCCAGTCCTAGAATCCGAAGACAGAACAAAGGATTTGAATTAAGATGCTTTGAACTGTCCTGGCGCAAACCATTTTTAAAAAGAAAAATATATTTAAGCCAACACACTGTGCAGACAAAATGTAAAGATGGAGTGAATGATTGAACTATAAAGCACTGAAATTATCAGTTAACCACTGGTGGGTTTTAAAATATAGCAGCTAATCCTATAATTATGGATAGAAACTGCACTTCTGGCACTTTGTATTCTGCTTTCAGTCAAAAGAATGAGAAAGCCACGTAACAGCACTCAAGGTTGCTAAGTGTTAGTTTTTATTCAGCAGACAGATATTCTTTATTTACTCAGAGTCATTCTGTGGGAGACAAAGGCTCTATGTGCTCTGTGAAATCATTTTAATTAATTCTGACTTACTGCTTTCTATTCAGCTGTCCCAATTCAACAGTCAGTAACAGGTGCACATCTTTGTTACTATAACCATCCTTGAGAAAAGGGTTAAACAAATCTATGCTGGATGGAGGAGGGTACAGAAAACTTCAAAGAAAAAAGCCATAGAAATACCATTTTTGTTCTTCAGAAGTATTCCTCAGTTCATCCACGAAATAGAGATTCGCATTGTTGAACTAAGGATGATACACTCTCCTGTTTGTGTCTGTGTACAATTGAAATAAGAAATTAAATGCCACAAATGCCAAAATAAAACTGAATCGGTTGTGAGTGGTTTTTAACAGGATTTGTTTAATTCTGAAGATGAATATATGCAACAGAATATTTGTATTAACAGTTCTTATTAAGCAGCAATTCCAAATATGTTGTAGGTTTGCACACAGATACCATGGTGACTGATGCATCAGGAATGCCTAGATGAACAAACAAAACAGATAGCTTTTGAAAGGGAAAAGGGAAAATGTAAATAACATTGGAAAACAAGATAATTATAACCGATAAGGCGCTTTGTCCCCTGTCAAGATATATATTAATAATATATATATTAATTATATATATTAATAATCCACAATGAAATAACTTCAGTCCAAACTAGTCTCCACCTGCTAGACAACTATATTGTTGCTTATTCTATTATGCACAGCAGGACTTCTCATACTACCTTCATAACTCTGGGGCTCCTATACGTGCACAGGAAGGCTGCTGTGAGGCACTGTAATTCCAGTGCATCCAAGTAGACTCGATTAATTACCAGTAATTACCATGCTGGAGTGTGGTAATTACCATGCTCCATCAGATTCCAGCGACACGTGTATCAGCATCCCACACTGAAAAATGACAGTTGGGGCACTTTCAACTCAAGCTCATTCAACAAGCTTTAGTTCAAAGTGCCCTGCCGCCATTTTTCAGCGCGGGGACACTGATACATGTGATGCTCCAGGAGTTTTTAATGAGTGCAGCTCATTCCAATGCACTCTTGGAGCTCCACAAATTAAAGTGTCGCCCCTCCCCCCACACACAGCACATCTATAATTGTTCCTGGTGTCTTAGTGGCTTTCAGATGTGCATTAAGCAACATGATTAATGTGCATTTGGTACTCTTGCATCCAAGAGGAACATTCTGTATGCATTCCAAAGTGTTTGTTTTGAGTTTGAAAATATTTTAATTATATGTATATGATTGTCCTAGTTAGTGGCAAAGTAGTAGTTAGAACAAAGTTAGTAGCTGCAACAAAGCTTTAGAGAAAAGCAGCAGCTGTCATATATTTTTGGCTTCAACTTATCCCTATAAACTAAGTTAGATAAAGGTTCTTCTTATACTACAGAAACAGAACAGAACCAACTAGCAAGCCCAGGTCATCCGGGGGGTGGGGAGGGGGCCTCAGCCTTTATACAAACCAATTTCAATATCTAGCATGACAACAGCCATTAAAGGTTTCCACTGCCATTGCCTCCTAATAATTTGCAAGTGGAAACTTTTAGGTAACTTTTGAAAAAGGTCTCATCTCTCTTGCCCTAGCTGAGAAGACTGGCTCTTCTACTCAAGGAAACTCTTAGGGTGAATTATTCCCCCATCCCTAATTTATGGAGAAGACATACCAAGGTGGTGTTAGATCTTGACAGCATAATATTAACAATCACCAGAAAGCACTAACAATCACCAGAGAGCACCTGCACCATTTGACATAATTCTGCTGTGTGTTTGTACTTTTTATGTAGTTGTGGCCTCCCTTATTGTGGTATCTGATGGCCAAATCAAGATTGACCTTGCAGGACATTGGCTTGGAGTTAGGTTTCACTGCAGGGTGATCCAGACTATGAGGGCACTGCATAGAAAGGCACCTAGAACTGTCCCCTAGGAAACAATAAAACTTTGGCTCTGCCGCTGCCCAAAGCATAGGCACATTATTCAGGGATGTTGTGACAAAGTGGCTGGGGA
The DNA here is from genome assembly GCF_000455745.1 of Alligator sinensis. Lineage (NCBI taxonomy): Eukaryota > Metazoa > Chordata > Crocodylia > Alligatoridae > Alligator > Alligator sinensis. The sequence goes on from NW_005841955.1 coordinate 1,113,532, forward strand.
AAGTACAAGAAAAACCCCATTCATACCCCCTCCCTTACCTGTGATATATCTAGAACCTCCCAGACTGCTGTTCTCCCCAGGAGCTCAGCAAATTGAACAGAGGCTATCTCTGACTTCTGGCTATGCCAAATGGGCCAATCGGGTCAGGCACTGGGGTCCACTGGAAGGGAAGTGTTAGCCAGGGAGGAGCCTAAAAAGTACGTCAACCCTGATGCCAAACAGCTGGCTAGCAATTCAGGGGCCAGTGATTTCCTCAGCAGGGACAAGGAGCTCCAGCTGTTCAGAGGAGGCAGATTCTGATTGGAGGGAAGAAGTGACCAGGGAATATAAGGAGCTCCCAGAACTGAGGCATGGCAGGGAATGGAAAGTGGAGAAACAGGAACATCAGACAGGTGAGAAGCAGCTGAGCTTCACACCTTTCCTTATACTTGTTCAAGAAAGGCTATTAAGTTTTCCTGGGGCAAAGCCAAGCACCTTCAGCTACAAAGCTGGGCACAGATAAGTCTCTGTATTTTGATGTTATACAACTGGAGAACCCTTATAAGAGTCTGAGACTATGAAGAGTATATATATACACGGAGGTTTGAGGTGGGAGTGTAGAGGCCGAAGGAGCTCCCATTTTGGGTCCTAAGGCCCAGCAACCAGTCCAGAGTGCTTCAGCCAGAAAAAGGGACTGGTGGTGTTCATTGTGCTTCCCCCATGGATTAGGACTGTTTCTAGACTGAACAACCCCTCCTATAGTTTTCCATCAAAGTCATGGCAGGCAAGATCAAGTAAGGACTTAGTATTAATACCATTGTAAAAGACACTGGTAAAACCCCATTTAGAATGACGCATACAGTTCTGATCACCTACATTAAAAAACATTAACTTAAACAGGGCTAACACACTGGAAAAGGGCTACTAGTATAATTACATAACACGCTCCACAATGAAACCACCAGAATTCACAGATCCTACATACATTTATCACAAATGTGGGATCTGTATGTTTCATCCAATGCATAAAATGTCCTCATAGAAACTATGCTTGTGAACCTAAATAGCCAGAATGAACTCTCACTGAAAAATGATAAAGGACAGAAACATCCATCAGTCAGTTGGAGAACACTTTTCATAGAACAACCACTCCGTTTCTGACCTCACAATCCTTTCACTCAAGGGAAACTTACAAAACACCATTAGAAGACAGTCCTAGAAACAAAAATTCATAACTTTACTAGATCCTAAAAACCATGGACTAAACAATCACAATGGTTCAGTAGTGCAACTGCAGGGAAGGGGGAAGGGGGACACCAGCCCTGGATGCTGATTTAGAGGGGTGCTGGAATATACCCCCCCACCCCACTGCAAAAGTCTTTGCTGCAGTAGGAGCAGCCACAGAGCACCCGGGCATAGGAGCCAATGTGAAGAC
>NW_005841955.1:1114955-1150677 GCF_000455745.1 Alligator sinensis
GCCCAGGGCAAGAAATTTGTTTGATAAACCTCTGCAATGGTTTTATGGCTCATTACAATTTATCTGCTCCCTGCCATGCTCTCTGTACTTGACTGTACCCTTTTGAATGGTCTTACTCTTTTACTTAATTACATTATCTAGTACAGCTGCCCCTGACTTTTTTTTACATCTACTTCTGAGAACTTTTCTTTGTACCACATTTTACAAACCCTTCCTTCATTTCTTTAAGTGACTGTTTCATTTGCATAATGGAATGAGCAAAAGCAGTTGTTTTACTAGCTTTTAGATTAGGCGGTATCCACTTCTTTTCCAGCTCTGAGGAAGGACACTTTGTCCCAGAAAACTTCTTTAACATCTCTCCAAACAGTTAAGCAGTTCAGTTTTCCAAGGAAACATTACCAAAAAACCCTTGCTTATCAAATCCCTTGAGTCTTCTATTCACCAAACTAAATAACCTAGTTCTTTCAGCATTTCTGTATAAATCACAGAACCATAGAGAAGTAGGCCTGGAAGGGAACTCCATAGCTCATCTAGTCCAACCCCCCGATAGTACGTATCCAAACCATACTATACGAAACCATTGTCTAACCTCTTAGCAAAACTAAGCAGTCAAACTGGATACAACATAAGATATATTATCTGAATCTGCCACAGATAAACCATGCAGAGCATGGTAGCCAATGTCCTGCTTTGTAAAGTTTGTTAATATATATTCAAGAGATCCCAGGAAAAGGCCCATGCCCCATACTACAAAGGAAGACTAAGCCACCCCCACCCCAGTTCATACCAATCTGATCATGGGATAAAATTTCTTCCTGACTCCAAATATTATGATTAGTCCAGTCTGATCCTGAGTGGTAGGGCAAATCCTTCTAGTCAGGAACTTCTGAGTTTAAGTCACAGCAGGATCACTGGCATACCCCAATCAAAATCCCCAGTACTGGCTGCAGCCAACACCCAATGCCTCTGTGGGTGGATTAAAAAATCCTTATACATAGAATCATAGAAGTAGGGTCGGAAGGGACCTTGTAGATCTTCAGGTCTGACCCCCTGCCTGGGCAGGAAGAAAACTGGGCTCAAATGACCCCAGCCAGGTAGGCATCAAGCCGCTTCTTAAAGACCCCCAGGGTAGGAGCCAGCACCACTTCCCTTGGAAGTTGGTTCCAGATCCTAGCCGCCCTGACTGTGAAGTAGTTCCTATGGATGTCTAATCTAAACCTACTCTCCAACAACTTGTGGCCGTTATTCCTTGTTATCCCGGGGGGCGCTAGGGGAAACAAGGTCTCCCCCAAACTCTTCTGGTCCCCACTAGTGAGTTTATAGATGGTCACCAGGTCCCCCCCTCAGCCTTCTCTTGTGAAGGCTGAACAGGTTCAGGTCCCGTAGCCTCTCCTTGTAGGGTCTGCCCTGCTTTCCCCGGATCATGTGGGTGGCCCTCCTCTGGACCCTCTCAATGTTGTCTACATCCCTCTTGAAGTGTGCCCAGAACTGGATACAGTACTCCAGCTGTGCGCATTGTCGGCCCATGTTCATCTTGGAGTCAATGACGACTCCAAGATCCCTTTCTGCCTCCGTGCTCTCAAGAAGGGAGTTTCCCATCTTATAAGTGTGCTGCTGGTTACTACTGCCCAAGTGCAGCACCCTGCACTTGTCCGTATTGAAACGTATCCTGCTTTTGTTAGCCCACCCCTGCAACCTATCCAGGTCTTTCTGCAGTCTTTCCCTCCCTGCTAGCATGCCCACCTCACCCCAAATTTTGGTATCATCAGCAAATTTGAACAGGTTGCTTTTCACCCCGTCATCCAAATCACTGACAAAGAAATTGAACAATGCGGGCCCAAAGACTGAGCCCTGGGGACTCCGCTGCCCACTTCCCCCCAGGTCGAATATGACCCATCCACCACCACCCTCTGAGTACGACCCTTCAGCCAATTCACAATCCATCTGGCCGTGTAGGTATCGATGCCACAGTCACATAGTTTTTTAATGAGGATGGGGTGGTCAACAGTGTTAAAGGCCTTGCTGAAGTCCAGAAAGACTACATTCATGGCAATGCCTGTATCCAATGCTTTTGTGACCTGATTGTAAAAGGCAATCAGTTTGGTCTGACATGACCTGCCCCTAAAGAAACCATGCTGGTTGCCCTTGAGCATCATCCCTGGTGCCAGCCCATCACAGATGTGCTCCTTGATGATCTTCTCAAAGAGTTTCCCAGGATTGAGGTAAGACTGACGGGCCTATAGTTGCCCGGGTCCTCCCTCCTCCCTTTCTTAAAGATGGGGACCACATTGGTATCTTCCAATCATCTGGCACCTGGCCTGAGCACCACGAGCGCTCATAAAGCCATGCCAAGGGCCCTGCAATAACCCCTGCTAGCTCCCTCAACACCCTGGGGTGGAGAGCATCTGGACCTGCTGATTTGAACACGTCCAGCCCCTCCAGAAGCACTCTAACCTAGTCCTCCTCAACCTTAGGTCTTGAGGCGTTCCCCTCAAGTCTGTCTGGAATCACAGTGGGGGAGTGCCGGTCCCTGCACAAGAAAACGGAGGTGAAAAATTTGTTAAAGAGGTCTGCCTTCTCCTCTGGCGCGACCACCAGATTGCCCAGCGCATCTTACAGGGGCTCAACATTTCCCAGCGCCTTCTTCATCCTCCCTATATATTTGAAAAAGGACTTTTTATTATCTTTGATCTTGGACGCTAGTCCTAGCTCTACGTCCGCCTTAGCTTTCCTAACAGCCCCCCTACAGGCCCGAGCAGTGGAGGTATACTCCTCTTTGGAGATCGCCCCCCATCCCTTCCACTGGGTGTACGCCGCCTTTTTGGCAACCAGGCATTCCCGGACATCCTTGGCGAGCCAGGGAAGCTTTTGGGCACTCTTGCCCCCTTTGCTTCTTGTTGGGATCGTCTACCCTTGGGCCCTGTAGCAGCAAGGGGGAGGGGGCAGGGGAAAATTCCCTCCCAGTCCCATGTGGCAACCAGGAGAGCCTGGAAGCATGGGAAATACCCATAGAAGAACCTAGACAAACCCTGACCAGTGGCTGTTCAACCTCTTCTTAAACACCTCCAGTGATGGAGAAGCCACAGCTTCGCTAGACAGTCTATTTCACTGCTTCACTGTTCTAATGGTGAATAAGTTTTTTTTCTGATATCCAAGCTAAACCATCTTTGCTGCAATTTCAAGCCATTGGTCTAGGTCCTACTCCCTGCAGCAGAAAAGAAGAGGTGTTTTCCCTCTTCTTTACAGTATCATGTCCCCTCTTAAATGCCTTCCCCACAAGCTGAACATACCTAGCTCCTTCAATCTCTCCTCATATGACTTGCCTTCCAAGCCCTTGATCATACTTGTCACCCCCTTTGGACTCTCTATAACTTCTCCATGTCCTTTTTAAAATGTGAAGCCCAGAATTGCAGTTTAACAAGGATAAGTGCATAGTGCTACATCTAGGGATAACCAATCACCAACACTTACAGACTAGGGGGTGACTTTCTAAGCAGCACAGCAGCAGAAAGGGATCTCAGAGTCATAGTCGACTCAGAGATGAACATGAGTTGTCAATGTGACAAAGGGATCAGTAAAGCTAACCACTCTCTTCCTTGCATTAGCAGGTGCATCGCAAGCAGATCTAAGGAAGTGATCCTTCCCCTCTATGCAGCCTTGGTCAAACCGCAGGTGGAGTACTGTGTCCAGTTTTGGGCACTGCAATTTAAGAGGGATGTGGACAACCTTGAGAGGGTTCAGAGGAGGCCACTCGTATGGTTAGGGGCCTGAAGTTAAGATCCTACGAGGAGAGATTGAGAGACCTGAATCTCTTCAGTCTAAACAAAATGAGGCTGAGAGGTGATCTTGTGGCCATCTACAAATTTATCAGGGCAAGGTGGCAAGAAATAGGAAATGCTCTGTTTACCAGAGCACCCCTTGGGGTTACTAGGAACAATGGCCATAAACTGATGGAGAGCAGATTTAGATTAGACATTCGGACAATTTCTTTATGGTGAGGGTTACCAAAATTTGGAATGGGCTTCCAAGGGAGGTGATGCCCTCCCCTACCTTGGTGGTCTTTAAGAGGAGACTGGACAAGCACCTGGCTGGGTCATCTGACCCCAGTGCTCTTTCCTGCCCAGGGCAGGGGGTCAGACTTGATGGTCTACTAAGGTCCCTTCTGACCCTAAAAATCTATGAAATCTATCTATGAATTGTGTACAGTACTGTAAGTGAGGAATAATGTAAGCCCAGAATCGTGTGCAGTACTCTAAGTGAGGCATAATGATTATTTTTCCCAAGGTGTGGCACCTTGCATTTGTCAGCATTGAATTTCATAGCTCCAGCCCAGCTTTCCAATCTGTTGAGATTCTTCTGAATTGCACTTCTTCCTCATTTCATATCTTCTGCAAACTTGCTCAAGAAGCTTTCTATGCCAGCATCAAAATCATTAATAAACACACTGAACAGCACTGGGCCCAGGATAGGCCCCTGTGGGATTCCACTTGAAGCCTCCTGATATTCTGACATGGATCCATTTATAATTACTTTTTAGTTCTTCCTATTGAGCCAGTTGACTATGCATCTTATAGTAGCTTTGTTCAGCCCGTATTTCTCCAATTTCTTTATGAGAAGTCATGCAGGGTCTTGTCAAAAGCCTTGCTGAAATCCAAATACACTGTATCTACAGCATTCCCTTCATCCACCCAAGCAGTTACTTTGTCAAGAAAGGAGATCAAGCTGGTATGACACAATTTCTTCCTAACAAATCCATACCTTTCTCTTCCAGATTCTTGCGAAGTCCATTAGGTACTTGCTAAAGTCAAGCATGACCAATGCTCTCCACCCATCTGCATAGCTCATCACCTTCACTAGATGGGTGAAGTTCTGGAATGGTCTTTGAAGCAAAGAAAGAAGCAAGGAACATGAACTGATTCAATATAGAGCTTGATAAGTTTTTGGAAATGATAGCACAATAATGGATAGGTGTGCTTTCAGCATAATATTAACTGCATGTCCTATGTAGTTTTTAGTATTTTTATCTCCCTAAGGATGTTAAAGCCTTGTTGGACAGGCTTGGAAGAGTTAAAATAGGAAAACCTCCTAAAAAGAGGTAGTAAATAAGGGTGAAGTTATGCATAGACAACACGTAGGGGAATCACGGGATGGGGGGACATGCCCCACCCTGAGATTGGCCCTCATCAGCCAGGGAGTGGGGGCGCCAAGTGAAGCACTGGCTGGTGCCCCCCTCCCCGATTAGTGCCGGCCGGCTTTGAGAAGCGCTGGCGGCACTGAAAGAAGTGCCAGTGGCACCTTTGGTTTTGCTGACGGCACTTCCAGCTTTGCCGCCAGCACTGTGAACGGCCAATGGAGGACCCCATCCCCCCCGGTCAGTGATCGGCTGCTGGTGCCCCCCAGACTCTGGAGACACCAGTCACCCATGAAGTTACACATTCTACTTAGACCATACTAAATCTGTAGAAAGTTAAGTGATGTTAAAGTTAGAATGTGCTATGAGCAGTCATACATTCAAAGTTAATACCATTTCTTGCCTGCTAAGCTTTCACTGCCCCTAGAAGGCTGGTGAGCAGGGGCATGGGTAGGACCTGGAACACCTGGGCTCTTATCCCTGCTCTGGGTAGTGCACAAGGGGAAACAATGCATCCTGGGATGCTGGAGGACAGCAAATTGCTTGTTTTGATCTCCGTTACCCTAACATGAGGTAGGTAGCATAGCCCAGAGCTAACCTTCACCTGGAGTGGCATAATTTTGAGATGCTTAGGGGGAACTTAGCATGAGCTAATAGGCTGTAATGTGCAGATGCTCACATTTTAAGTGCCCTTAGTATGATATATGAGTAACACGTAACTCTACCCTGAGATTGATCGATTTATGGTGGACTGTGTCTGCACAGCAGAGGCAACTGCTAGAACTAAGTATAGAGGTTTGATATATGAATGGGAAGAATCAGAAACGCTCAGAGTAGTAATAAACCCTTTCTGTGTACTTTCTCAGTTCCAGACAGTATTAGAATTATAAAAAATAAACCGCAATATTTATGGAGCAAAGATAATTGAGATGTTGCATAATTAAGAGAACAAGCTTGGCATGCAATTAGTATTCTGATTGATTAGTAAATGCATGATCAGAGAATGCACTGTGTGTTAGCTAATGACTGGACTAAATATGCAACCATGCACACATGGTACAAAGATGCAGAACTGTGGAAGACTGGATCCGGCTAAGAGTCAATAAAGCTAAGCCAGTTACATTCAATGATTCAGTGATTTTCTTTTTTGCCCAGAACACAAGGAATATTTTTTTCCCAAAATTATTGTTTGATTTGCTAGGGTGGGGGAAGAAGTGTTGTCTTCCTCTGAAGTTTTGGAATTGGCCATGGCTAGATTTGGGAAATAGGCACATCTGGGCACCAAGCCAAACTCTCAGGTACATGACACTAAAGGTCAAATTGATGGGCAGATTCAGGGTCAAAATGGAACTTTCCCCCAGTCAGATTGGCAAGAGCTGTGGGATGGGTTTGCTTTCCTCTGTAGCTTGGGACATGGTCCACTTCCTAGGATTATCCAAGGATAGAAGTGGCAGCCAAGTATTGGTGGTACCTTGTCTCTCCTGCTGTCTTCCTGTGGCACTGTAGGACTTTTCATTCTGGTGCTTTTTAGCTGTGATGTACAAGGCAGACATGAGAAGGTTCTTGTGGACCCTTCTGGAGAAATGGTCAGTTGTGAAGCAGGTGCCTGGAAGATCACTTCCAGTGTAACCTGCCTATGAAATGTTAATATAAAATGAAATACTTCAAACATGCAAAGGCAGGGACTCTGCTCTTACTCAGATCTTTTTTTAAATAAGTTTTTAGCCTTCATGATTGTGAGGAAAGCTTGGAAGCATGTCTTGATGTATACATTAACCTACCAAGTCACCACAGAGCTCAGAATAGCAGCAAGAGATATAAAGTGTACCATAGTTTTCTCAGTGGACTGTTAATCCCCTTGACACACTGTTTGGGAGAGGGAGGTCCACTCTAACAGATAACTCTGGATTTTGCAAGAGAAGTACAGTGCAGCGGATGTGGTATATCAATTAAAGCATATACAGTCCAACTTCTGGCATCATTATGAGAAGTCTTTCTGCCATCTCTGCTGCTCCTGAAAGGAGAAGTCTCTGCTCTCACTCGTAAGGGAAAGGAGGAGCTCCACACTTACCTCTCTGCCAAGGCTACACCAAATCCATGGGGAAAATTGCATCTGGTGTGCCCCATCTGGTCCTTTTCAGCCAAACACCTATTAACCTTACACCTAAGGAGCTGGGGTGCCTGGGCTACCATTAAATGAGGGCATAGTGAGAGAGTCTACTGCAGAGACAGCCCACCATAAAGAGGATTTGTTTTCCAATTGTTCTCATTAGCAAAAAAGGAGCCTCACTCTGAAGCAGGAGTCAGCATTTGACCCTGGTCCATACTAAACTCACCTTATGTGCTTCATTGCTAACACACTAGCTTTCCTCATCGATTTATATAACCAGCCATTTACAAATATCTGTATATCTATTTTAATTTATCTATCATTATCTTTGTCTATTCCCACTGCTTTGAATAACAACCAGAACACTGCTACTTACCATAAGCTTAATTTTCATTTCAGGTCATCTAACCACATTTATAAGAGAACAGTTAAAAACATTTTCTTATGAAAAAAAGAAGGTTTCATCACCAGTTACTACTTCTATCTTTGAATAAGACTTGGATGGTGCATTATTAGCAATTATTGTACTCTGAAGCAGTGTTCCTCCCATTTCAATCAAGTATTCCTCCCTACATTTGAAGAATGTCCTTGAGCACCTTTTTATTAGAGAGCCTAATTTACTTTTTCATATATTTCAAACTTTGGGTTTATTTCAAGTGACTCCTTTAATTTTCTCCTGCATTATTCAGACTTCAATATTGTTATCCTGATGGAGGTTTTCATAGATTTCCTAGACATTAGGGCTGGAAGGGACCTCGGGAGATCATCGAGTCCAGCCCCCTGCCCCAGGGCAAGGAGTCATCTGCGGTCAAAGGATCCCAGCAAGACAAATGTCCAAATGTCTCTTAAAGGAGTCCAAAGTAGGTGCTTGCACCATCTCCGGCAGCAGTCTTTTCCAGGCCTTGGGGGCTCGGACAGTAAAGAAGTTCTTCCTTATGCCCAGCCTGACATGGTTTTGGAGGAGTTTGTGACCATTTGACCTTGTCATCCCTTGAGGTGCTCTGGTGAAAAGGTGTTCCCCCAGATCCTGATGTACACCCCTTATATATATATATATTATTATTTTTCTTATTTTTCTTATTATTTTTCTATTCAAGCATTTAGTAACACAAATTTGAAATTCTTCTTGTATAGTATATAATCATGCTTTAACTTTCTGGGGCCTAGTCAAACTAAATGTCTAATTCTGAATTAGTGTCACAACACAGTGCAATCTTGTTTATGTATTTGCACAGCTGAAAAAGAAATCTTGAAGGCAGAGGAGAAAAGATAGCATTAGCATTCTGCAACAAGGCTGGCGTTTTAGAAGAACGTCCACTATAATCATGGAAAAGCAACCATGGTTGCAACCTCTCTGGTCCTGCTTTTAGAATAGCGAACAAACAGAACAAAACAAAAGCAAAAACAAAAAAAATCCTACTGCACCACTCCATTAAGCTTTTAATTTTTTTCCCCCAAGAGTTCTGTTAAAAGAGCCCTAAATTATCTTTTTCTTTTCATGCAGATTAAAAACATTTAAGTCTAAATAAGAACTTGTTCCTTCAGAATTACTCAGCTTCTCCTGCCCAGTTATTTAGTAAAGCTCTAAATTGGATAAAATAGTTTTCATGAAACATGGGGTAGAAGCACTGTCTAATACAAAAGTCTTCACATTATTAAGAAAGAGGTGTTTGATCCTAGCACAGAGAATTTTGTGTGTGCCAGTTTCCCCTTGCAATAACCATAGAAGATCTTTGTGGTAACTATAGCAATTTCTTGTGTGAAAAGAGTAAACAATAAGAGTATTTTAAACAAATAGCAGCCTTTTATTGTGGTTTATCATCTTTAAACGAGGAGGAAGAGCCAGTACCAAAGAGATCTCCTTTAACCTCAGTGTGCAAGTCAGAGCTCATCAATGATAAATCATGTTTTCTATCTGCCTGAGATCAGGGCCCTGAAATTTCTGAATTTAATATCAACACCGAATCCTACCACAACCTTGGTAAAAGCACTTAGGATGAGATCCAAATAATTTTCTTAGCCAAAACTTTGATCTTGCCACCTCAAAAAGATATAAAAGAACTAGAAAAGGTATAGAGAAGGGCAACAAGGATAATCAGGGGTACGAAGGGTTTTCATATGAGGAGAGACTAGGTTTGGACTTTTTAGCTTAGAAAGAGAGGCAGCTGGGAGACGTGATAGAGGTTTGCAAAAGATTAAATGGTGCAGAGAAAGTGAATAAGGATTAATTATTTACACTTTCTTACGATGCTAGAACTAGGGGACATCAAATGAAACTATTAGGTAGCACATTTAAAAGCAGCAAAATGAAGTTCATTTTCACACCATGAGTAATTAACCTGTAGAACTCACTGCCACACACTGTTGTGGACCCTGACAGTTTATGTCAGTTAAAAAGACTTTTGCACAAAGTCATGGAAGAATGGTCCATAGGAGGCACTGAACATGGTGCAGAGGAGTGCAGCCTCTAAATCAGAACTCCCTACGCCTCCGAATGGGAGAAGTTGCAATGGGAGAGGAGCAAGCGATGGAAACTTCTGGCATGGTCTGCTCCCCCTCCCTTCCAGCCTCCATTCTCTATCACTATGCGAAACAGGATACTGGGTTAGATGCACCTATGATCTGACGAAGTAAATGGTAGTTTATGTAATTTACCATATTTTCTCACATAATACACAGACACACACAAATTGTGCACCTTGTTTGGGGAAGGCAAAATTAAGAGAAAAAAGATTTCTCTAGTCTTTCCTCCATGCAGCTGGGAAGGCAAGGTAGCGCAGACTGACAGCCATTACAGTGTCCCCATGTCTCTCTTTTGATGTGGCAGTAGTAGATGCTCTTCTGAGGAAATCAGCTTCCTAATTTAAAACATGGGCCTCATTTTGGATGGCTAAGTGCAGGGACTGCAGGTGATATGTGAATAGATGCAGTAAATGCTTAAGTCATGAAAGCTGAGTCAAATCAACCAATCCAACAGCTACAAAATGCCCAGGATGGTTATATGTCTATTTTGGCCTGAAAATGTTCCCAAGGTGCTAGACTTGGGCCTCTGAGCATACTCAGAACTAATCCAGATCAAGGTCCTTGGTTTCAAAATCTCCCTTATAATCTAGATCAGAGGTAGGGGGAATCCACCTAAATCCCCAATTCACCAGCTATTCAGAGCACACCTAACCATTGATGTACAGTGATAGTATTGACAGATTGAGGTCAGTACAAAGCACACAGCACTTATCACCACTCTTGAATATGGCCTACTGCTTACCTTTTGAACAGCAACCTTATTTTTAGAGCACTCACCCACAACATGGGAAATCTAACATCCCTCTGACATGCCTAAATTAATAATGGTTGACGCCAGGAAGGTATGATAGGGGATGGATTGCCCTAGGCCTGCCCTGTATTTATGCTCTCCTTCAAAACCACCTAGTACTGCCCGTGTCAGAGACAGAGTTTTTGGCTAGATGGACCACTGATGTGGCCCATGTGACCTGCTTTTGTTCTTAGAGCTGGATTAAAGCTATGGTGATAGTTACAGATTTTACATTAGACAGTCAGCGATTTAAAAAACAACAGCAACAACAGAAAAAAAACCCCAAGAAGCATACACCAGAATCCAGCTCACTACAACCCTTCCCCTCAATGGGAAAGACCTCATCACTAGATTACAGAATTACATATCATGTTCACTTTCCTTGTGTCCCGTGTCTTTTGCCGTCTTAGATGACTAGTGGTCCAGGTTCAGTAGCTCCACCCAGCATGTTTTATAGCCTGGTGTTTGAAGCACTCTTCAGGGAATAGATGTGAATTTCAGTCCCTTCAAGCTGAGGAGGCCTAAAACCAGATATCCCATTTCCTGGGCAAGTATTCTAACTGCTATAATTCTTATACAAACTCCTGCTGTATTAAATTGAATTAAGGGGTGTAGTGAATGGGAATGAAGTGATCGGTGAGACTGTTCCTCTCTCAAATCCTAATTTACTGAACACATAAGCAATACTAATATTTAAGTAAGGCTTTAAATGCAACACTTAACCTTTAAGCAAGCCCTAATAGTTGATACAGATACTTTTACGTGAGCCTTCTGATAGATACTTTCTCAGTTCCGGACAGTATTATAATTATAAAAAATAATTCCCAATATTTATGGAGCAAAGATCATTTAGATAATGCATAATTAAGAGAACAGGTTTGGCATGCAATTAGTATTATGACTGATTAGTAAATGCGTGATCAGGGAATGCAGTGTGTGCTAACTAATGACTGGACTAAATATGCAACCATACACACGATACAAAGATGCAGAACTGCATTGAGGCATACATAAGGGAACTGTAAACTAGATAGATAGATAGATAGATGTAACTGTAAATACACACACACACATACACACTGTAAATATGTATATTATTTATATATATAACCTTACGTATGGCCCAATGCAGTTATGTCATAAATATCCACCAATCATCTTTCACAAGTGGTCATCTTGCCAGGCTGCCATTTGTATCTTGCTGTCTCATACTGCTAAACCACATCCTCTTTTAACTTCATAAAAAGGTCACCCTAAACTGCAACCCACTTGTTCCACTTTTAGTGATGTTTAGTTAGATATGTCAAGGCACAAAATGACGTTGCTTGTGCTAAGCATTTTGCTAAGGCAGCTTGCAGGCCTGCAACCCCTACCACCAGTTATGTTTCCAAGCAAAAGCAGCTTTGTGGCTGTGATTTGTATTGAATTTCATTCATTCTGTGATAGGTCACTCTCCCTGTGTCCTTTTTAGCTAAAGATGAAGAGGCACATAATGGGTAACCCTGATTCCATTTCTAGTTCTATAATTCTGAGGAGGAGCAAGAGTCTTGGCACACCCCTGTGCCTAGCACTTTTTACTGGCTAGCTCTAGACACTGCCCTGCTCAGCACCTGTGTATTTTGAAACTTCCCTTGGAGGCATCCCTCTCCATTAACTCTACAGGGATCCTGGATACCTAGCCCTGATTATCTGGGTCACTTCTGGGACAAGACACCAAACTGGAAGTATTCTATAAGAATGAATTGATTCTGATCCTGAGTTTCTCCTCCTTAATTATACTGTCTGGATAATGGGCAATGATTCCTACTTCTTTCCCATGACAGAGAGAATTAAACATTTGTAAAGCACCTTGAGGATGACAAAGTACTATATAAAATTTTAAGTATTATTAAAATGCCACAAGACCAGAGCAGATGTCTTCCTTCCTGCATTAAGATTATCATGAAAAGTGGAAGAATTAAGATTATCATGCGGAAGAATAAAATCATCCACAGCTTTCCAGAATTTAAAAGTGAGACAAATGTAAATTAACAGGATGAAACAAAAGGGACAAAATATAAAAACAGTCTTTTGCCTTAAATTAAGAACCTCCCCCAAAAAATCCACATTACTGGGATTGCTTGGTATATGGTTTCTTATGAAAGTGCTCTGGGTTTCAAGGTCAATAAATAACCATGTAAAAGTGGAATCATCCAAGGCTACTCAGTGATAAGCATGGGAGGAGAGCAAGGACAGGCTAGACTGTGTGGACACATTATCAATATGGTACAAGACTTGTTAGGTTTAAATAAACATTTTTTCAATAAGAAGAAAACATTCAAGCCATTTAGATATTTGTGCTCTTTAGTAGAAGATTCTCTGGTTTGTAATCAAGAATTTATACTAATGCAGGAGGAGGGCAAAGTTCTGATGAGTCACAAACAAACGGTGTTCGTACTGGGAGAGAGAGGTTGCTTTGCATTCAGCAAATGCTGAGAACCATGAACAGATATAGCAAGTTATTCCTTTTTCTAATCCAAACTGTACTGAAATTTGACAAGATGGAGAGCTCACAAGTCGAGATGAAAGAAGCTTTGTGTGCAAAAAGAAAAGGCCACCCCTGGGATGCAAATTGGGTGAAATTCACCCAGTTATAAATGACTCAGGCAAAGGCTTCCACACTATTTTGTCTCCACACTGACCTTTCACGGTAAAAAGAGAGGCTGTAGGTGGAACACTCATAGCTGAAGATGATTCTTTACCTACCCATAATACATAGTAGTATTGGAGGTGGATCAGAGGGTAACTAATATACATACACATTCTCAGATTCAAAAGTCTGTATCCTACACCTAACATAAATTGCAAATGGGGGATCGTTTCACTACTGAAGCTTTAAAATGTCCCCCATTAACAGCCTTGTAAATTGTAGTGTTCATAATTCAACCAAATGCCATTAGATCAAACCCTGGGAAAGCAGCAAAGCCTGTATGAAAGACCGTTACTTCAAACAAAATTGATCAAAGAGCTTTGTGACATTTTCTGCTCAAATGGTCAGATTGTATGTGCAGGTTGGCTACAGTACCTAATGCAACCTCTGGAAAGGAGAAGCAGCCACAGTTTACTGTTGTTCCCACTGTGTGGGTTTTGGCCACGTCAAGCATATCTCCACCCTGGAATCTGAGAGACTTGTGTTAGAGATCTTAGTGATGTAGAGGTCTCCAGTCTGGTGTAACAACTGCTATCACTCACACGGGTAGTGCAAGTGCCTCATTCTTCAACTGAGGTTAAGCGCTGCACTATTTGCTCCATAAAGGTTTGTGGTAGACCCTGGGAGCGTTTGCATGGAGCAAAATCCTTTCACACTTTCTCATCAACAGGGTTCACGAAAGCTCATGCTATACATCTCCAATTTAGTTAGGTTATAAGGTGTGAATCTTCCCTGCCTTCACTGATATCGCTCAGTCAAACATCATTTTAAAAAATAATGATTTCCACAATGATTTGATTTGACATGCTGTACAACTGTATCCTCATTTTCACTTAACTTGCCAATGATTTCAGAGTTCCACTTTGCAGGTCTAGAACTTGGTGCTGTTCAACCTAAAGTGTGCTTTGAAAGGCCAAAATTATGTGCATTAGCCCCACTTAATATTCAGTTTCTGCATGGTACTCCTTATAACCAAGTGGTCAACTCTTCACATACAAGAGATCTGCTTATGTCACATGGTGTCGTTAATTATTACTATACAAGATGCAATAACTATAATTCCACCATGTTGACAATATGATACTTATTCAGATGTTAATTAAGAACTCCAGCCATGTATACCCAGAGAACTTCATCCATCCCAAGAGTTTAAGTACCATTTCTTTGTCACATTCAATTTTTCTATTCCTGTTTTTTTCTCCTTTTCCTCCCCAATTTTCAGAATATAATTCACCGAGTTTCAAGCTGTCAAGATAATTCATTTTTATATTCTTTATTTTGTCATCATCCATCCTAGAACAACTGACAGAATAATGAATGCTTTTATTTTGTTTTAGGTTGTTTCTTCCATTTCATAGGAAAACAGATTTTTTTTATCTTTAATTTTTTCTTTTATTCTTATTATTTGTAAACTTGGTCTCTTGGAAAACAGATTAGCTCCTTTCTCCTGTACTAAGAAAGTTTGAACATTTTCCAAAAGCAATCATTGTTTACAGCCAATTCATCAGCATCCAAGCTACATGAACATTATGTCACCCTCTTATTTTCTGCCTCAAAAATTTTTCCAATTATCTAAAAAATCATCCCTTCCCCTAGTTCTTTCAGCAAACCATTTATTCTATTTACTGTGGTTTTTTTCTTTATTTTGGTATATGGTGAGAATACGAGGTCTGGGAAAATGCCTCAAAAGAATCCTTACAAGTTGAGTTTAACATCAATATTATAATTAAGTAACAAACAACAGAATCTAAAATATCCTAATTACGTCTTCCAGGAGTTGTTTCATTTTTTTCCATCAGACTGCTACTTTTTCAGATCATTTAAATGTAAGAGTTCTAATTTTATTTTATGCTGTTAACTTTTTTCACTTTAAACTTGACGTGCTGTGTCATCTTGTGTATAACTTGGAAATAGGAAAAATGCAATCCACAAGAACTGTAGTTGGATCCTTCTGGTTACAGAGGTGCTTCTCCTTTTTTGTAGGTGTTACTCCCAAACTAAATAACAATGAAACCCAGATCCTCAAAGATATCTAGATGCCTAGCTCCCATTGATTTCAGTGCTAGTTTGAAGCTAAGTAACTTGAGGTTCTGGGTCTGAATTCTCAATTATTTGGTTTTAGTTAGCAAGTACAGCGCATTGCAGAGCTTTTTGCACCTCTGAAGCATCTTCCTGCAAGTATTTAAATTAGTATGAAAACTCAGAACATGCCTTTGAGGTGTTAAGTGTCATAAGCAATAGCCATTTTCACTTTTTCATGCGGAAATTGTGGCACAGAGAGATTATAGATAACATTTCAAAAGCAAAATCCCTATTTTCTAAAGTCATCTAAAGCAGAACTAAAACTGGTTGCATAGACAGCTAAAAAGATTTAGGTGGAGTCTAGATACCTAAGTTACAAAGAGAAAATTGAACTGACCATGCACCAGCAGCCACAAAGTTCAGTATGTGCCTTCATTTTGGGGAGCAAAGTTCCCCAACCTACAGCCATTTTATCCAACCTGTGGAGACAGCAGGCTGCTCCTACACAGTGAGATTGTAGTTGTGGGTGTGATGATGGTGAAAAGTGATGATCATAAAATCACAGAAAATTAGGGTTGGAAGGGCCCTCAGGAGATCATCTAGTCCAACCACCTACTGAAAGCAGAACCATCCCCAAGTAGATCATCTCAGCCAAGAATTTGTCCAGCTGGGTCTTAAAAACCTCCAGAGATGGAGGGTCCACAGCCTCTCTGAGTAACCCAGGGACAAGCAATTATTTCAGGCGGAGGGCCACTTACCCATCTTTGGCAAGCTGTTGAGGGCCACATGGGTAGCCCCGCCTCTTGACAGGTGCCCTGCCCCTTGGTCACCATCTTGGGACCAATATCTCAATGTTATGGGACCAATATCCCAGAGCCAGCACTGGTGAGGCCCAGAGCAGGGTGCAGGCTGGCAGGGGTCTGTGAAGCTGGGCTGGGCTGCACCAGCAGGAAGAAGGGGGGAGCTGGCCTGGCTCCATAGAGCCCCTGCTGGCCGGGACCCTGTACCACTGCTGCCCTGCTCTGGGCCCTGCTAGCGTTGACCCTGGGACACCGGTGTGGGCCCTGTGCTCCCACACCCACTCAAAGCCCCAAGGTACAGGCAGGGGGCAGCATGCAGCCCCAACCCCCTGCTTGCTGGCAGGGAAGGAGCTGGTGCGGAGGGCGGGGAAAAGCGGCCCCTTCCCCGCCCCATGGCCAGCACTCCCTGCTGCAGCTGCTCGCAGCCCACGCGGGGCTGTCCTGAGCAGGCACAGGCAGCCCCATGTGGGCTATGAGCAGCTACAGTGCAGGGTGCCGGCCATGGGGAGGGCAAGGGGCTGCTTTTCCCCCACATTCAGCACCAGTTTGTAACCCACCCCCTCTGCCAGTCTGGGCCCCGCACCAGCTCCGGGTTCACCCACTGGGGCTGTGCCGCGGCAGCAGCTGCAGCCCTCCCGCTTGCTGTGCTGGGCAGTGTTTGCTGCTGCTGTTCATCCAGAGCTTGCGTGCTGGGCAGCCCAGAGGCAGTGATGGCAGCCTCACCACAGCCTACAATGGCGCGAGCTCCAGGCGGGCAGCAGCAGCAAACTCCTCCCAGTGTGGCAAGCAGGGGAGCCACAGCTACTGCCATGGCACAGCTCCAAAGAGCGAGTCCAGAGCCAGCATGGAGCTGGGTTACAAGCTATTGCTGAGCGTGGGGAAAAGCAGCCTCTCGCCCACCCTGCGCCTGGTGCCCCACACTGCAGCTACTCAAAGCCCACATGGGGCTGCCTGTGCCTGCTCAGGACAGCCCTGCTTGGGCTGTGAGTGGCTATAGCAGGGAGCGCCAGCCAAGGAGCAGGCAAGGGGCCACTTTTCCAAGAACTCTGCACCAACTCCTCCCCTGCCCTCCCCATCTTTACCTGAGCTTCCCACACCGGGGCAGCCACGTGGTCCCAGGCAGGGCTGGGTGCACCCTGCTGTTGCAGGAGCCCACCAGGCTTTCCCTGGGTCCTACTGCCCCTGGGTCCTGTCATTTTTGACAGGAACCAAGGACAGATACATTTTAATTTTCAAAAAAAATTTAGGGGTCCCACAGGCCAGATAGAATGGCCTTGCGAGCTGCATCCAGCCTGTGGGCCATAGTTTACCCACCCCTGGAGTAATCTGTTCCAATGCTTTACTATCCTCCTAATGAGAAAGTTTTTCCTAATTTCTAACCTCAACTTCCCTTGCTGCAAATTGAGACTGTTGCTCCTTGCTCTGTCATCTGCCACCACAGAGAACAGTCTAGCTCCATTGTCTTTGGGACCATCCCTCACATAGCTGAAGGCTGCTATTAACACCCACCCACCCCCACCCTCAGTTTTCTATTCTCCAGACTAAATAAGCCCAGTTCCCTCATCTTCTCCTCATAAGTCATGTACCCCAGCCCCCTAACCATTTTTGTTGCCCTCTGCTGGACTCTTTCCAATTTGTCTACAGGCTCAGTTGAAAGTGGCCCACACTTGGAGCTATGCTCTGTTAAAGCAGGTCCCTGCTCCAAAATGCTACTGACCCCTGTTCTGTCCTGTGGACAGAAAAACACAGCTAACTCAGATGGACGCATTTATTTCAGCCTGTGATAATACTAATAATGCCCACCTTCTGCTCAGTAGGCTGGCAGTTACAGCATTCAGCCACAGTGTGGGAGAAATGAGCTCTAGCACACCTCGGCTGCAGGGATTTGAGCCCAATATTTCCCACTTTCCAAGAGAATGCTGTAACCCCAAGGTTAATTGTACTGGCGCTCCCCTGAGAGGAGGTAGATTTAGATTCTTATGCCAGCTGCCAGGTCTTGTTTCTGTTTTTTTAACCAGAGACTGTCTAATAAAAGGCATTTATACACATGCTCTGGAACTGAGGGGGGCGGGGTGTGCTTTAATTAGAGTGGCTTTCAGAGCATCTCATGTATCAATGTCCCCATGCTTAGAAATGGTGGCAGGGGCACTATAGCTAAAGATCATTGAACCAGCTTTAGTCACAGTGCCCCCGCCTCCATTTTTAAGCATGGGGATGCTGATACAGGAGCCGCTGGAGTCTGTTTGAGCACAGTAATTACCATGCTCCAGCAGACTCAATTAATTGAGCCTGCTGTGACGTGCTGTAAGCTTACAGCGCATCGGAGCAGAATCACTACTCGTGTATAGGTGCCCAAATAGTCCTGGCAACAGAGATCTGAGTCATGAGAAACCTTACTCTTCCTGTGCAGTGATGGAGAGCATGGATATCTAACTTAGGGCTGCACATTCTGCAGAAGGAGTCAGGTGCCTGACAGTTAGAAGTTGCACTGCCTACTCCCCAATGTGAATCTGGGTCTAAATCATCAATGGAAATGGAATTTAGTCCCTTGAGTCATTTAGAAGTTTTGAAAATATTTAATCTTAATTGACCCCAACAGCAAATGATCAGCTAGATAAACTGGAAATCAGAAACCAGATTTTCTGATTCCCATATCTATAAACTGATCGTTGTCTTCAACACATTGGTTCAGCCCCTACCTTGGCATATTCACCAACTGGTTGGTATTCAGTGCTTAGGTTTTGGCTTGATTTCAATGGGGGTTTTCTTCTTACAGCACATATCTTCTATCCATGTGCTATATGTTAACCTATTTACATGCGTTTTTATTGTTTTACCTCTTACAGAAATAAGTCATGATGAAGCCAAACATCTTGCAGATGCCTCAGAAAAAATAACAAAGCAATCTAGAGAGTCAACCATCAGAAAGATATTTGATATGACTAAGCATCGAACAAAAAGGTCATCTCTCCTCCCAACTGGTGTGAAAGTCTGTCCACAAGAATCAGTGAAGCAAATTTTAACCAGTCACCAAGCTTATTATAGATTAAGAGGTGAGATGATAATTCTAGTACATATTTGGGGAATGCAGCAATAACTCTTCTGTAGTGTGCCATTCTCTAATTCTGGGCAGCAGTTTTGGCACCTATTCTCTATTTCATGTTTATGTAAATGGATGAAAAGTTATGTGTACCAACCTCAAAGTACCATGGTGGCACAAGGTACTAGCAGTTATCTGAATAGAATGGAGTAATATAAATAAGAGGTACTGAGTTAATACCACATTCTTTAGCAGATTTAGTGGGCATTGGATTAACAGACTATAAAGACCAAATTATTGCACTATGGATCTTCCCCAAAGATCTAGTAGATGCCACAGCCCATCATTTCTGCTCACTCCCTCACTGTCTAGAACAGCATAGATTCTAGAAAGAGTAATCAAGTACTTGATTTATTTAATCATTTTTAAATTATCATGCTGTCCATAGGGTGCAGGCCATTCTCTAAATGTAGAGGTGAACACAGTCCCTATTCCATAAAGCATGCTTTCGTAAAATCCCTAGAAATGGGTATTCTTCTTTTTTCCTGTTTTTGAACTATAATGGAAGAAAGCAGCATCACTGCTGGAACATAACTGTGAGCATGCACAAATAACTGAAATACTATGAAAGACACAGATCAAATCTTAGTCACATAAAGACATTGTTGCACACGGGATGCTGAATACATGAGACACTGTGAGCAAGTTAACTAGAGTGGCTCCCCAGAGTTGTTCTAATTAAAGCTCCCCACTCCAGAGCATGTCTAAAGATGCCCCAAGAGTCCAAGTCCACCATTCATGAATTACTGGCATACTGAAAATCACTGCTAAGCTGAACCTAGTTGCCTAGGCTTCTGAGTTTTTGCTGGCAGGCATGTGCAAAGCCACTGAAGCACTGCTTGGTCCTTTAGTTCAGATTGAAGGCCAGAGGTCCTGGGCACAGAATTCTTAGCCTAGCTATTCCCCTGCCTATTTCATTGGCAGAATGAAAACCACTAGGTACTTTCAGACAACACTTAAGGGGTTCAAGTCTGTGGGCATATCTTCATGTTCATTAATGTGCCTTAATTACTGTGCATTTCGTTTAGTGCCTCTAATAAGAGGTACTAACTAAATGCACACCGGTGCATGGTTTTTTTTAGTGATGCTTACTGCACATTAGCCTAATAGTGTGTCTGTCACCCCAGGCAGCCCACTCAGAGCATTCTCCTAAAATATAGGAGTCTTAGCTTTGCATCAGAGACTTGAGCCTCCTGCTCCCATACCCCAAGGGAGTGTTCTAGACACTTGGTTAATGGTTATTCTAGGGTGAGGCTTTTTCAGTCATCCCTAGAAGCTACTCTACTTTACATGAAATAATTAAACTGAATTAGACCAAAAAGAGAAAGAAAAAGAGATGGACTAATTCTGTACCCTATTGGTTAAAAAACACCCTGGCAGATGTAAGACTGAGGGCTCCTGCCCTTGCACCAAAGAATATTTAACAAAGAAGATCAGTTGTAAGAGGAGGGGTTGTGAGGGACACTGTACTATACCTATATGGAACAATGTGAAATCCAGGACACTGCCCCCTGCCCCTCTCAAGTCAACAGTGCTGCTGCAGGCAGATACTCAGGCAGCGTGATACAGCTCTGGGATTACTATGCAGTAGGCCTGTGTGAAGTGGCAAGTATTCGCTTTGAATTCGGATTCATCCGATTTGGAGGGACAGTGATTCAATTCAGTAATTTGAATCACTGTCCTGATTCAATTCAGCCAATTTGGATTCAAAGATTCAGCGCTGATTTGCAGATTCAGCCATAGACAAAACAGTTTCATAGTTTCATAGTAGCTAGGGTCAGGAGGGACCTGAACAGATCATCTAGCCTGACCCCCTGCCACAGGCAGGAATGAAAGCTGGGGTCACCACAACAGGCAGGAATGAATGCTGGGTTCACAACACCCGAGACAGGTGATCATCTAACCTCTTTTTTAATTTACCCAAGGTAGGGGTTAGGACCACTTCCCTAGGAAGTTGGTTCCAGATTCTGGCCACCCTAACTGTAAAATATTGCCTTCTGATCTCTAACCTAAACCTATTCTCCATCAGTTTATTACCATTGTTCCTTATCACCCCAGGTGATGCTGGGGAGAAAAGGGCTCTTCCTATTTGCTGATGATCTCCCCTGATGAGTTTGTAGTCAGTACAAACAGGCAGCTGTCCTCACCATGCTGGACACAGCTGCCTCCAGCTGGTAAATCTGTTGTGGTGGGCAGAGTGGGGAGGGAAAGACCTGGGAGCGAAGGGCAGATCAATACCCCCACAGCGAGTGAGGGATTGGGGCTGGAACAAGCTGCCCAGCTGGGGCAGGGAGGGCATGGGACTCAGGGAGCTCCCACCACTGTGCACCACCGTGCACCACCAGTCCAGGAGGGCATGGCAGCGGGTGTGTGCCCCTGGATATGTGCAGGGTGGGCTGGGCTGGGCTGCACTCTGGGTGGGTGGCAGAAGGTGCTGGGAGCAGGATCTATGCCCTCAGCCTCCCCATGCCCCTGGACAAGCCACAGATTCACCCTGGCTAGGCAAGCACCGACAGGGCATAGCGGCGGGCGTGTGTACCCGGATCGGAGTGGAACCAGTAGCAGGGTCTATGGGGAATTTTAGGGGGGCTGCAGCCCCCCTATAGCCCCCACTCCACTGCACTCTGTAGGGCGGATAGAGCCAGGGCTGCGCTCTGGGCTGCGGCCAAGGCTAGCCACCTGAAGCACAGCCCTGGCTCCACCCACAATGTAGAGCACAGACTGGCAGGGGACGGGCTGGGGGACCCCCCGCCCCAGCTGGGCAGCTTGTCCCAGCCCCACCCCCAGCCCCAGCCTCAATCCCTCCCTCGCTGTGGGGGCATTGATCTTCCCCACCCCCATGCCCCTTCCTCCCCGCTCTGCCCACCACAACAGACTTACCAGCTGGAGGCAGCTGTGTCCAGCTGCCTGTTTAGTCTATGGCCGAACCTCCGAATTGGCACTGAATCTTTTCTGAATTGATTTGGAGGCTTCCAATTCCATTCAGACCTTTTAATTGATCTCCTGATTCGATTCAGATTCAAAGATTTGGCTTTTTTTGCTTTTCAATCTTTGCAGGAGTGCTTCAGAAACTTTCCAGTCCCTATTTTAGCTAGTCCATTGTTCTTCAGGGTGCTTCTGTCTGAACGGCATCCATAGCTTCACGAGACTACTCCATTTAGATGTACTGTCCTTGATGGTTCCAAATAAAATTTTCCTACAGAGTCAGACAGTGATGAGTCTCACTTGTTCCAGTCCAGAGAAGGTATTCCCCCATTTGCCACCATGCCAGTAGTACACAAGAAGCAGGAGAAACTGAGTCAAGAATACTGTTCCTAAAACTAGTACAATTCCCACAGGTTTTACAACAGTGGGAGTCAACCTTTTTGGCAGGCATGCCACAAATTAGGGTGTGTAAAGAAGTTCAGGCAGCCTGTTGGGTAGGTGCTCTAACTATGATGCTTTACACAAAGTGCCATGAGTTAGAGCACCATGGAACCCAACACATGTTCACCTGTTGGGTGGGAGGGGGGCCTCAGTCTGCCTTCACTGGCCCATACCACCAGGCAGACTGCCCCTCTCCCCAGCCCTTCCCCTCTGCTAGTTGGCAACTGTCAGCATTGGCTGGTGAGAAGAGACGGAGACCCCCTGCCATTCAGCCCCCCAACTACCCCTGTTGAGGTTTTGAGGGAGGCCAGGCTGGGCCCCAAGTGGTAGGGAGGCTACCCATCCCCCATGTAAGTATCATGATTGTGGCCAAGGCTGGTACATCTGGAGCTGGGGTGGGTGTGGGAAGTAGAGCCCCCCACTTCATGGGCCCAGCCTGGCTACCCTTGCAGGGATCTTGTGGGAAACTGGGCAGGTCCTGTGATGCAGGAGACTCCATTTCCCCCATCCCAGCTCCAGGGGCAACAGCTTCTGCCACTATCAAGACCCTTGCACAACTCCCCTCAAGACCCCAGCAGAGGTAGTCAGGCCAGGCCCACAAGGCAGGAGAGCTCTGTCCCCGTCCACCCCACCAGCTCTGGCACTAAAAAATGCTCATGCAGGGGATGGGGGGCGGGGGAAGGGAGTCTCCCCTCCCTTCCCACTGCATGGACCTGCCCAAGAACCCATCAGGGATGGGGGGGCACACAGAGTATGGGGGGGCTCCCTTCCCCCCCACACACATCCAGCTATGCAGGGAGGAGACAGCAATTTTCTGTCTGCTTTCTGACAGCTCTTAAGGTGGGGCTGGGCCAGTGCTCTCTCGTGCAAGCGCTAGCCCAGCTCTGCAAAGAAACATGAGATGCGGGTGGAATCACCCAAAGTTAATCCTCACAGGGAACCAAAGGTTCTCTAAGGCACGCTACCCTAGAGCACCCCCGTCTGATATTACATCAGACAAGGGTTACATTTTCACGCAATCTTTCATGCAATTTAAAAGCACTCTCCAGCTGCAAATGGTTGCTGTTTCATGGCTATAGATTATTTTCCAGGGCTTCATCACATGATAAATGTAACTTCTTACACACCCTTAGTTTAACACCCTCCCAGACTGCCACTCCTATCCACTTTCTCTGCCCATTCTGCTGCTCTGCTTTCTGCTCCCTACTGTATATTACCTGCCCAATCTCCTCCCTTTCTTTCTGCTTCCTGCCCCATCTGCTTGTGTGCTGCCTATCCACTTCCTGACCTGCCACATGCCAGATGCAAAGAAGTTGTCTATGACACTTCTGATGCTCATGCCATCGGTTGTCCATCCTATTTTACAACACTTGATATAGATTATAAATTAAGTAGTGTTTAATATTTCTAGCTCAGTTGTTTATGATGAATATGTGGCCACTTAACAGTATCAGCATTCTAAGGTCCTGATCCAAAGCTCCCCGTCACTTTTATAGGAAAAGTATATTACAAATAATTTGCAAAGAGGAAAAGGAGCCTTTATGGAACTTAAATCACACAATCAAGAAGCATGAAATATACCACATGTGACTGAAGGGACTAGCCACACAGCATGAATTATAAATCATGAGTGCTCATTAGTAAACTGCTTATATGGGGCAGGTTTTACCATCCTTAAATTAAACCAGGGAATACCTTATGCAGCAAATATTGCTTGGAGTGGGATGATGAATAGGCAGCAGAATATAGGCCTAAATGAGTGCTGATCATGAGCAAATCTTTTGAAAAAACAACCTGCTCAATGATCATTCTTGAGTAGAAAATTCATTAGGTAACATAGTTGCTGTTAAGAATTTGATGATCTCTACTTGGAGGAAAAGGCAGATGTTATGCAACTCATTATGGAGATGTATTGGCACAGCTGTGTGAGCAGCTTTGCACAGCATACACCTGTCCAAGGTTTGAGAATAGCCATTTTATTACCGAGTAGGTTAATTGTAGAGAGTCCTAGAATTTAGATACTATAGACCAGTGGTTTTCAACATGCTGTCTGCAGACCCTGGGGGGTCCACAGACTACATCTAATGGGTCTGTTAAAGATAACTATGACCAACCCAAAGTATGTGAATACCCACACTTACTATTCAAAGGAGTCTGCAGCCCCATTCAAAATTGTTTAGGGGTGCATAAATAAAAAATGGTTGTAAACCATTTCTATAAACAATAATCTCTTCTTCAGTTAAAGAACATATCAAAAATGTAAAGTAAAACGTCATAACCTCTGTGGTCATAAATCTCAGAAAACTTTCTGTTTCAAGCAACATTATAAACTATTCAAAATTATATTTATAAGTGCCATTTTTAATTGCTGAGATGCACTATATGTTAACATTATAATACATTTATAATATGTTTGACCTTTTTATTCACTGAAGGCTTTAGACTTGAAACATGCATATTTTAAGGAGTGTGAGCATTCATTCTGAGTGAGCACTACCTTTTTAAAAAGCTGCAAATCCAGATTTTGTGACACTGAAAATAATTAACAATGGAATCATCCAAGTAATGAATAAGCTTCATCCACAAACATGGAGAAAGTAGTTATAGCCACTGAGTTCATAAAGCTCAGAACAATTTTGTATTTTAAGTGACAGCTGATTTACCAAGAGGGATTTTTACTGGGTTTTTTGGATTATGAAACCATGCATTTCCCCTTTGTTATTATTGCAAATTCAGAGGTTGGAAAACACATCAGTGGGGGCAAGATGCTACAGGAAGGGTAGAGGGAAGGGTATTGATAACAGTGAGGGGGGTATTGGATCCATTAACATTTGGGCCCCCAGCTTCATCCTACAAAATTGGTGATCTGATCAGAAGAGAGAGGTGACAGCTATTTGCAAGGGAGAAGTGCTAATAGCATGGGACTGTGTCCCATTACACGCATGTTCTCTTGGGCATGACCCAGACATAATGGGGTCAGGGTTCAGAAGCCCAGGGTCTACAGTACTATCGGTCCAGAAATCAAGCCAAGGTTGCAGCTCCAGGTGTCAGTCCAAGTCTGATGGATCATGCAAGTCCATAGTGAAGGCCAGGCCAGTGGTCAGGAGCTAAGGAATCCAGCTGACAGGGTAAGGTAGCAGGAGTGGGGTACAAGGTGCCAAGGCAGAGGCAAGAGGGGAGCAGGCCTCAGGCAAGACAGCAAATTCCAGGGCAGAAGCAGGACAGGGGCAAGGCAACAGCGTCCAAGGCAGGACCGGGAATACCAGTGTCAAGTTCACAGCAGAGAGCCTGACAGTGTTGTTACAGGGACAAGGCCCTGTAGGAAGTGGGAGGACCCCTCCCATCAGAGCTTTGTGGCTCCCATTGGTTCCACTGGGCACCATGATCCCCCATGGAGTACCTCCTGGGTTAGACCAGGCCAGCTGGGGTCAGCTACAGCCCAGGCCTCAGCCCATGAGCCCATAAGACCCTGGTTTAAGCCACAGGTTTACATGCTACCCTTCCAACAGAAGATCCTCCTTCCCTCTCCCCCTGTTCACTGGTAGTCAGTATCCCCTCCCATACAGAGAAGGTTTGGCCAGGGCACCAAACAAGTCAGGTTATAATGCATCAGGTTATAATGTGTGTTTTCATTCATCTTGTATGATTAATTGCTGGAGATAGTGAACAAAGTCCTCTGTGGAGCTTCTCGCAGAACCAGTCCCAGATACAATACAGCTTTTGCCCCCTGTGCTCTTGTTCTGTAACCTCCCTCTGTGGCTCATTCTCTGTCTGTTCACCTTTATCTCCCCATTGATATAGAGCAGTGGTATATGTTTTCCAGGATACCTGTGATTCTCCTGCCCACTCCAAGCTTGGCATACCATTTGGTGATTTATCATCATGAAGGCATGACTTGAAGTTTAATAAATGAATGTATACATATGTACAAAGAGAAAGAAAACATCATTTCCTGGGGGATTTTACCTACACGAGGATAAAATCAGGTTTTTAAGTGTCTTGTGAAACAGAAAAAGAGTGCACAGCTTTAAACACCAGGCTGCTCCTTTGACTAGGAGATTTAATTGATCTCTTAGAGGCTTTGGAAAAAACTATATTTGCTCTAAACTTTCTACTTAGAAAATCAGCGATATTTTTTCTTAGTCTGCTGCATTTTCAAGCTTCCTTTGGAATGTCAGTGAAATTTATTTAAAGCATAGATGTGTCTAGCTTGTTCTGTATCTAGTAGCTGAGCATTTCTAACCTACATATTAACTTAGCTGGCTAGCTACAAAATACAACAATTAAAGTATCCACATTGGCCAGTTTCTCTTTCCTTTTGCTGCTTTGATCTCAGTGATCTTAGCATCCTTGTGGGGAAAGAAGTATGTTTTGGGGTTCATTGTGTATTAATTATTTGTACTGATAAGAGCCTCGGGTTACATTCATCCCTGCTGTCATTCCAGGCAAGTCAGCACTCTTTGCACTCAAAGTCCCAACCCTTCAGTTATAAAGACAAATGTCAGCACAAACTTATAGACCACTAAGTAAATCCTTTTTTCTAAATTATTAGAATAGATTTTTTACATTTCAAATGCCAAAAAGGGACATCTTGGTTTCTAAGATGCTGTAAAACATGACCTGGAACTTTCTTGTGGGTCGACTACATTCCTCCTTGACTCTGTTCTGCTTCCTCTAGTTTGCCAGGAAGTTGTATGGGAAGCCTTTCGGATCTTTCTGGATAGGATTCCTGATACTTCTGAATATCAGAACTGGGTTGGTGCCTGCCAGCGAGAAACATTCTGCATATTTGACATTGGGAAAAACTTCAGCAACTCCCAAGCGCATCTGGAAATAATCCAGCGGGTAAGAATTATTCTTATTATTTAACTTTGTATATAAACAAGTGAAGTAAACATTTCTCAGATCCAACCCCTGAATTTTATGCAATCATGGCAAAGAGAGAGGAAGGGGGCACCACAAAAAAAAACAACAACAACATTCATTGCATAAAGAAAAGTGTCCTAGACAAAGATTAACTATAAAGTATGAACAGGCTTCTTCTCTTCGATTGAACACGCCTACTAGTAAAATGCTTTTTTTTCCCAATCTTTTTGCAGCGAGTAAAACATAGGACCCTCCAGGAAAGGTGAGTAAAGCATAAGTAGAATACATACCAGTTGATGTTGTTTGCCTTCTTTTGAAAAAGGTATGTGAAAGATGTATATGGCTCTGAGAGACTATATGTGTGTACAGCACTCTGGTATACACTGTGTGGGAGATATGAGAGATACATGTATATACCCTTTATTTTATGGGGAGCAGTAATATTGTTCCATATAATTACGGCTGCACAAACCATAGTGGGCTAGTGCCTGTTCAACTTGGTTATAGTGGATGAGCACTAAGGCACTATATAGTTCTTAAAGTTCTTTAACTGTTAATCTGTCCACATCCTTAGCAATATGTCCCTAAAAATTCCCATTTAATTGAATCATCCCATTTCCTTTATACAAGATAAAAGATTTTTTCATGATGGTACAGTTTGATCTGTCTAATCTTTTGTGCTATAAGCGTAAGTTAAACCATAGCATTTAAATATGTTTTGTTCAGGTTTAAAATTAAAGCAGTCTAGCTCCACTGTGCTTGTATAGTGATGGACAGGCAAAACAGTTGCATCATATCTGCTGACAGGCATTTCCAAGCCAAAACCACTTCCCTTAAAACTGTTTGGTAATACATCTGTGCACAGCCTTAGTTTGATTTAAAACAATTTAATTTTTATACACATTGTTTTGTATGTTATAACAAATTGCACATTTTTTTACCAAACCAAAAAATGTTTTGCAGTTCATTAGAAGCTACAGAAACAAGATAAATCATGCCATATTCTGAAAAGATAAATTCAAAACTAGCTACTTTCCATGCATCTAAAATAAAAATGTAATAGACTGTTTGTTGTGTCTAATAGACGTAACTGTAGATTCCTGACAGACAGCAGATCATCCACAATATTCAGTGGGCTACAAGCCTGGAATATCATATATAGTGAATAAATACTCATAATATTAAGTACACATAAAGAAGAGGAAAAGGTGGAACCTTGCTAAATTCCTCAGTACATTCCTAGAAAGCCTATAGAAATGTACATACTGATATCAAGTAGGTTGCTATTATTGTGTGCAATTTATTTTTTCTATAAAAAGGTGGAAGCATTTAATTCTTGATTCATTGCACTAATTTTAAACCAGTGATACTCTACTTAAGTCAATGCACTGGTACAAACGTAAAACCAGTGCGATAAAGTAGTGTCTCAGGCCCTATCCTATGTTAAGAGAATATTCACAACTAAGCTCTTAAAGGTTTGACAGTAACAAATAATTTAACCTTGAGCTTTCCCTCCTTTTATAAAAACATTATAGTACAGTCTGAATCACATGATCATCTACAGTCTCAAATGAATACAAATGTCATTGGACCATCAACTTTAGACATCCAATTGTAGCAATGTATAATGCATTTTTACTCATGTACTAACTTATCACAAGAATTTTACTTGTCTTCCTTGACTTTAACTTGATTATTTGGAGGGTTTTATTCCTCTCGTAAAGATGTTATTTAATTAAAGGCTTAATTAAAACTCCCACTGAATTCTGTAGGATATTATCAGTTCTCTCCACTGCAAACTGGACTGGGCCTGCAGACAGCAGCTGTACAAGGAGTCAGGTAGACTAATTTAAAAATGATCAACCACCATGAATTTTCCAGACCAGTCCTGAGTTTTAGGAGTGAGTCCTCAGCTCCCTGAGTAGTCCATGAGATGGGATTTTTTTCTCCTGAATTTGAAATGTTGGTTCTGTGATCAGTACTAAGCAGCATTCTTCTACATCTGCTCAGTGCATGACTCAGTACATGGTTGCCTGGTTTCACATGAGTGTAACTATACAACTTGTTCAAAGCCCTGGAGATATTACATTTGTTGCACTATATATTCTGTTTTACTGTGACAAAAAGCCAGCATTTACAAATGCAGGCTGTTTGTTGCATCAAAAAAATTGCCAATCTGTCTCAAAATGGTGCCTCTGTGACAAATGTAATGTGTGTACAAGTCTGAGAGACCCTCCTATATCCTTTAGTGTTCTGTTCCGCCTCCCTCCTCCCAAGGAGGCTCCCTGATAGCTCACCCAGCCTACAAGCTATCCCAGAGCCCTGCAAGGGCTGGCTTGCAGGCAGCTCCATCAGCTGTTCCTGCTGGTGGCAACAGAGACAGGCCTGCAGCAGTGAAAGACTACTCAATCAGCCTTTGTGCAATGACTGCCCAACCAGCCCTTGCTGACCTGGGCAGCTTGCAGGCAGCCCTCTCAGTGTTGCTACTGGGGAGCAACAGTGATGGGGCTACAAGGGCTGATTGGGTGATAGAGACCATCTGATCCAGTGTGCCACTACAAGTGGTGTATTGTGCAATGTGTATATTGGGCAATGCTGTCAGTGAACCTATGCCACTCACTGAAAGGCTCCCCCAGGAGTGGAGGGAAACTAAGGAGTAGCCCCCCTATCAGTTGCAGCTGGACAGCACTTACGCACATACAGGAAGGCTGCTACAATGTGCAGTAGATCTAGCGTGTCGGAGCAAAATAAAAAATAATGCAAAAACTAATGCACTCCAGTAGCCTCCAACATCATGTGTATCAGTGTCCCCAAGCTGAAAAATCGTGGCAGGGTGCTTTGAACTAAAACTTATCACGTGAGCTTTAGCTCAAAGCGCCCTGTTGCCATTTTTTGTGTGTGGGGACACTGATACACGTGATGCTTGGGCACTTTTAATTAATGCAGCTCACTAATTAGCCTCTCCTCCCCACCCCCTGCCTCCCAGAGCATGTCTATAAACATTTGGAGAGCATGTCCTTGTTGTGCTGCATCCAGGGGGCTGTGCACACATTCATGCCCCTTAATGCTCTTGATATTTGTAGGTCTATAAAAATAATGCGTGTCTAAAGCACAAGAGAGAACTATGGGCTACCTCCTCAACTAGAAGCATTATAGCCATACATTTCACCTGGGCAAATTAGCTCTGTCTCTCAACAGAACTAATTTTTCCAGGCACAATGCCATATAGAAGTGACTATGCTAATTAGCAGATCTAAATATCCCTCCCATAATACTGTACTAAGGCAGCTATGCTAACCAGAACCTGCAGTGGAAATTATTTTTAGTTCTGGTGTTCTACAAGTGTCTGGGGCTCTGTCCCAGATTTTGGTCCCTGAAGGTTGATTGTTTTGACTAATTTCAGAACTAATTTCTTATGCACCTCCTGCCCAACACAGGTTTCCCTAGATGCAGTGTGAAGGGTGAGGTAGATGACTACAAAGTTATTCATATTTTAGCTGAGAATGTAGGTGGCTATGACTATGTTGCTATACTTAAATCTCCCTTATTGTTTGGAGAAATAGGTTGCTATGTACCATTCATGAACTTTCTGTCACACACTTTCACACTCAGTGCTAAGAAATGCTGCACATTATTTCAAGTCATAGAAAAAGTTTTCAGTCCCACTTTATAAGATATCTAGATCTATTCCAGCATGCTTAGCATGACCTTCCTTGAGCATTCATGCTAGGAGCTTATTCTTGTCGTAATTAAGAATATATTATGCATTTACCATGTTCTGTTTTCTCCCACTCAGCTCAGTTTTCACCAGAACACTTCACTCAGTGTCACATCCTCAGTAATAGTGATTTCCATGAAAATCTGAGATTTTTCTACTTCTGTCATTTCAGCAGTAGGACTTTATTTTTCTATGCAATGATATTTTTTTCCCCATTTGAAATCCAAAGCACTTAAAAAGCTTTTACTCAAAGCTTAAAGAAATAAAGATCTCAAATATTCAACATGGAAAACTGTAGCCCAGAATATGAAAATTTCAGAAAGCAATTAATTTTTAAATAGTTTTAAAATATAAACAATTATGCAAAGTTAACTATAGCAACCCTTAGCATCCCCACTATAAAATTTGCACACCCACACACACCTACAGCACCAACTTTGCAAAGCTAGCCAGATCTCTTGCAAAATGCACTCATCTGTACTTTACTATAACTTAGAACCATGCAGAAGTATCAGTTAAAATACATTTACTGTGCAAATACAATTTTTGCATATGGAGTCATTAGCAAACAAGATTCTAATTGTAACAAGTTTCAGATTGAAGTACCATCTGTATTTTTCAAAATGAATCTTGCCGTTTCCTATTAAGGTAGTATAGAGAAAACAATGAGAGTTTTGCCCTGCCTTACAGGAATATTTCCCTAGAAATGCAGGGTTTTTTGGCTGCAGCTATGTTGGTCTAAAGACATAGGCAGGCAAGCTTCTTTGGGTAGATGTCTTAAAGATGAACAACTTCAGATGGATATCTTTTATTAGATCAACTGAGTACTGTCGTTGAAAAAAAGTTCAATCTTAATTAAAAGATTAGTAGTCTGAAGACCTGATTACACTATCCTTCATCTGAGGATGATGTGCAGTGAGGGAGAGAATATTTGGTTCAGAGGATCTTCATACCAAGATTTACTTATTCAGGGCCCAGTTTACTCCAACTTAAGTTAAATGACAACATTTTCATGGGCTTTAATGAAAGTAGAAACAGAACGTAATATGTAACCTGATCATTTGTACATGAACATTATTATCACATTTTCTCCTATGTGGGTCCCACATCATTGTTATAGAATAGCAACACTCATGAAATCTCACAGCTGGCTCATGACAGTTGTGACAGTCACACAATTCATTGGTGTATATATATCTCACACAATTACTTTTTAATGAAAGAAGGGTTATTAGGATGAAAACAAGACAAAAATATTTCCATAAATTGCCAGACACAATTGATTGCTCCATTGCCTTGCTTAAGGAGGTGATAGAAATATTTTATTAAAAAACTTCTTGAATTTAAAATTACATTTTATATAAAAGACAGAATTTCATTACATTTCTGCTCATGATAATACCACATCCATGTTGATCACTAAATCATTCATGTCTCCTTGATTGATAGGAAAGATGAAATATCTCCAGAGAAGACAGGTAGCAAAAAACTTGAGGACATTTCTTCTCTATCTGCAGGTAAAATTAGAATGACTTACTTTCTGTCTGCCCATTAGCACAGAATTGTTAGAAACAATTACTGCTGAAATTTAGAATAATTTAATTTAGCAAATGCAAAAGAAGTATGAAACATTTGTTCAGTGAGGTACAATCAAGAAAAAATGCGTTAGCAAAATAATTTATATAGGGCACATTTGAATTTCTATACTGTACAGCATATCTGTTACTCAGACTTACCTTCCCACATTATTTTTCATTCCTGGGGTGTATTTTAACAAACTAACCTTTTCTAGTTTAATTTGTCACCAGCAGGAGAAACAGTGGTAACTGTAGTTCTGTCATAATATAAAGTTTGGGTTGTTAACCAAAATTAGCAGACAGAAAATAGCTACATAATTCTTTATTTTCAAATGTTTAACAAGGAAGTTAAACTGATGTCAGAATATTAATTCAGGATTTTTTTTTAAAGAGGTATGATATGAAGCCCTGTTAACTAGTGTAATATACAAACCTTGAAAAAAATCACTCTTCCTTTGGACCCCAGCCTTAATGTGGTCTCTTTGGGTACCGTTCACGTGTGTGCCCAGGAGCAATAAACTCCGGAGCAATAAATTCTGCAGTTTCATAGAATCATAGAATCAATGGAACAGAAAGGACCTGGAAGATCATCAAGTCTGGTCCCCTGCTATAGACAGGAGGTTAATGAGCTCAAACTAGCTTAATGATGTGCTCATCCAGCCTCTTCTTGAACACCTCCAAGGGTGGCGACTGTACCACCTCTGCCAGGAGTGTGTTCCAGGTTCTAGTTATCCTTACAGAGAAGAAGTTCTTCCTTATGTCCAGCCTAAATCTTCCCTCTGTTAGTTTGACTGTTGGTCCTTGTCCTCCCAAGGGGTGCCCTCCTGAAGAGTTGCTCCCCCAGATCTGGGTGCTCCCCCCCTAACATACTTATACATGGCTATCAAAGTCACCTCTCAGCCTCTTCTTACTCAGACTGAACAACCCTACTTCCCAGAGTCTCTCCTCCAGGCTCCTGATCATGCAAGTAGCCCTTCTCTGCACCCTCTCAAGCTTATCCACACCCTTCTTGAAGTGTGTTGCCCAAAACTGGTCACAGTCCCCCAGCCTCACCAATGCCAAATAGAGGGGAAGGAGCACTTCTCTGGATCTGCTGGCAACACATCAGCTGATGCACACCAGAGTTCTATTCTCCCTGCTGGTAAACCCCCAGGTCCTGGTCAGATGTTGCATCAGGCAGCAGGCTACCGACTATCCTATAGTTATGGTAAAGGTTCTTCCTACCCAGATGAAGGACCCGACACTTTTCCCTGTTGAACCTCTTCTGATTCTGATCAGCACATAGAACCAGTCTGTGTAGGTTGCCCTGAATCCTTACCTGATCCTCTGGCGTGCCTGCATTTCCCCATAGGTTGGTATTGTCAGCAAACTTAATCATAGAGCATTCTACCCCTTCACCCAAGTCATTAATAAATATGTTAAAAAGCAAGGGTCCAATGACCAATCCCTGTGGGACACCACTGGAGACAGCCCTCCAGGATGAGGCCATCCCATCTATTACAACTCTCTGGGACCGGCCTCTAAGCCAGTTATCCACTCATCTTACCATAAGCTGGTCCAGACCAGTATCCTCCAGTTTAACGGAGATAATTTCATAGGAGACAAGAGTCAAAGGCCTTACTGAAGTGTAGGTAAATGATGTCTACCTCATATCCCTCGTCCAGCTGGTTAGTTACTAGGCCTGTGCGAATAGGCAACTATTCAATTCTGATTCAGATTCAGCCAATTTGATTTGGAGATTCAAATCACCTTTCTGATTCGATTTGACTGAATCGCTCTGGAAAAGATTCAGAGACATTTGGAGATTC
The DNA here is from genome assembly GCF_000455745.1 of Alligator sinensis. NCBI lineage: Eukaryota > Metazoa > Chordata > Crocodylia > Alligatoridae > Alligator > Alligator sinensis. The sequence continues at coordinate 1,149,456 of NW_005841955.1, forward strand.
AGTCATAGGATATAATGGGGAATTAATGAAATATCTATACCTTTTGTTATTTTTTGGCTGATTTGGATGAAACTTGCAGGGGCGGTAGCTGCTGCTGAGGGCATGAAGTCTGCCGAGTTTCACATTGATAGGCACAGGGATTTATGGGAAACTGCACCTCAAGCTCCTGACAAGCAAAACTCATGTCACATGTGTGTGTTAAGCTACAGTGGGGTGAAAATTGCAGTAGTGGTAGCCCTTGCTGAGGCCACAAAGTCTGCCAAGTTTCAAGGAGAAAGGCATAGGGGTTTCTGGGAAACTGCACCTCAAACTGCTGACAAGCAAAACTCATGACATAGGTAACACTGTGTGTGTGTTAAAGCACAGGGAGGTGAAAACTGCAGGCCTGCTAGGGCCTGCTGCAAACACAAAGCCTGCCATCTGTCAAGCTGTGATGGCTTATCTTGTGTTTTTATGTTTATATGTTGATTATGAAAAAAAAGAAATAGTTAGAAAAATATATCTTAGGAAGCTTTCGGGTTGAAAAACCGTTTATCAGGCTGAGGAAGTACATGCAGTTGATGTGTCTCCTGGTCCTGGATGGAAGGAATAGTAAAGAAGCCAAAGGCTTGCCTGGCACACAATGCAGGCAAGAAAGCCAGGCAGTGAAAATGGAATGGCGGCGTCATGGGGTGAGGGACAAGCTGGGGGAGTGGGGGGAAGGGGGATGTAGCAGCACAGATGTAGCAGAGGTACCTGGAGCGTCAGATCTATCAAAGACAACAAAACCCAACTACCTGTGGGGGCACATTCCTCACCAAAAAACACTGTGCCTCCAGCCTCTCAGGCCTGATCCTGAGAGGGAACAAATTACAAACCACTTTTCACAGCTGGGCCTATGAACTGTACTTCATTAGCCTGCTAGGTACAGAAACTCATGGACTCAATATAGATTAGACAGTGGAATTGGCACACTGCGACCTGCTGGACATCTGACTCCCCAGGTACCTCTGCACTTTTACCTGCGCTGCTACATCCCCCTTCCCTGCCACCCCTTTGATGCTGCTGGTGCTATTGGTGTTGAGCCGGCTAAGTTCATAGATTCATAGATATTAGGGTCGGAAGGGACCTCAATAGATCATCGAGTCCGACCCCCTGCATAAGCAGGCAAGAGTGCTGGGTCTAGCTGACGCCAGCTAGATACTCATCTAACCCCCTCTTGAACACCCCCCGGGTAGGGGTG
>NW_005841955.1:1151436-1168323 GCF_000455745.1 Alligator sinensis
GACCCATCCACCACGACTCTCTGGGTGTGGCCCTCCAGCCAATTTGCCACCCACCGGACTGTGTAGTCATCCAAGTCACAGCCTCTTAACTTGTTCACCAGTATGGGGTGGGATACTACATTGAAGGCCTTCCTGAAGTCTAAGTATACGACATCCACCCCTCCTCCTGTGTCCAGGCGTTTCGTAACCTGGTCATAAAAAGAAACTAGATTGGTCAGGCACGATCTGCCTGCCACGAACCCGTGCTGGTTTCCCCTCATCATAATTTGTCCTGCCGGGCTCTCACAAAAGTTATTTTGATCTGCCATCATTTACAGTGGTGGACCAGGCCAAGGTGGTAGGGGAGGAGGAGACCTCACAGGGGGCACACTGCCATGTTGTTCAGAGGCCCCCGCACCACGAAGGATGCACCTGAACACACACACAGTCCCACAAGTTTTGCCTGCCTGTGGCCGGAGGTGCAGGGCCCCAGAACCCAGACTCCCCCTGCACCTATCTCCTTGATAGCTGGCAGGTGTTGTGGCCACAGCAGGCCCTAGGAGCCCCGCAGTTTTCACCCCCCTGTGCCTTAACACACACACAATGTCACCTATGTCATGAGTTTTGCTTGTCAGCAGTCAGGTGCAGGGGTTTCTGGGAAACTGCACCTCAATCTCCTTGAAGCTTGGCAGGCTTTGTGGACCAGCAAGAGCTACAACCCCTGCAGTTTTCACCCCACTGTGGCTTAACACACACACGTGACATGAGTTTTGCTTTCAGGAATTTGAGGTGCAGTTTCCCAGAAATGTCTGTGCCTGTCACCCTGAAACCTGGCAGGCTTTATGCCCTCAGCAGCAGATACCATCACTGCAAGTTTCATCTGAATCGGCCTAAAAATAACAAAGTTATAGATATTTCATTGATTCCTCATTATACCCTATGGCCGAATCTCTGAATCGCTGAATCTTTTCCAAATCCATTTGGAAGCTCCAAATCGATTCAAAAAGCCTAAAGCTTCTAGAAATTCAATTTGGATTCATAGATTCAGCTTCTGAATCATCCAAATCATCTCCAAATCTGAATCACAATCCAAAGCTTTGCACAGCACTATTAGTTACCTGGTCATAAAAGGACACAAGTTTGTTAAGCATGACCTACTCTCCACAAAGCTGTGCTGGTTGTTTCTAATACCCTGTCAGTTACCAGTTTGTGATTGATGGCCTCCTTAACAATTTTTTCAAAAGTTTTTCCTAGGAGCAAATTCAGACTGACCGGTCTATAGTTTGCAGGGTCATCCCTCCTCCCTTTCTTAAAGTTGGATACTACGTTGGCCCTCTTCCAGTCATCTGGGACCACTCCCAAGTTCCACAACTTCTCAAATACGTTCACCAAAGACCCTGCTATGAATTCAGCCAGTTCTTTTAGGACTCTAGGATGTAGGTCATCTGGCCCAGTGGACTTAAAATTGTCCAATTGTTCTAAGAGGACCCTCACCTGGTCGGGCTGATTTCATGTTGTCTGTTGACTTCCTAATATTCCTTGGGCCTCTGGACAGGTGGACAGCTGTTGTTAGTTTTCTGGAATACTGATGTGAAGTAACCATTTAGGGGTCTGCCTTTTCATGGGGAACTACTGTTGGCTGCCCTTCCATATTCAGTAGGGGTCCCACAGTGGAGCTTGATTTCTTCTTGTCCTTTTACAGGTACATGGGGAACATTTTGTTGTCCTTAATTTTGGATGCTAAATTAATCTCCATGCCTGCTTTGGCTTTCCATATCTCATACCTGCAGACCCTGGTTATATAAGTGAACTCTTCTCTGGTTGCTGATCCTTTTTTCCATTGCCTAGATCTGTCCTTTTTCTTTTTCAAACATTATCTAGTATCCCTGTTGAGCCAAGCGGGTCTCTTGGCTCCTTTCCCAGTTTTTAATCTCATGGAAATTACCTCTTTTTGAGCAGAGAGGATTTCTCCCTTGAGGAGGCACCATTGCCTCTGAACCCCCACATCCTCCAGTTGCTCATCGCAGAGGGGCTTTCTAACTGAACTCCTGAGTTTGTTAAAGCCTGCCCTACTAAAATCTAGGGCTTGTGTTCTACTAATTGAAATCCTAGCTTTCTGGTGGATGGTGAACTTAATCAGATCATGGTCATCGTCACCCAGAGTACCACCAATCCTCAGGTTGCCTACCATATCCTCCCCCTTTGGTAAGCACTAAGTCCAGAATGGTTTCCCCCCTAGCCGGCACTTCAACAACCTTTGACAGGAATAAATCATCAATAGTTGCCAAGAAATTGGCCAACTTGCTAGAGCTGGCCAAATGATCCCCCTAACAGATGTCAAGGTAACTGAAGTCATGGCAATCAGGTCTTTAGTGCTGGCTGCCTCATCCTGTTCCCTGGAAAATGCCTGATTGTTCTCTTCTTGGGAGGGAGGCCTGTAGTAGACTCCCACCATCAGGTTACCCTCTCCTGAGCCCCCTTGTATCTTGACCCAGAGGGTCTCAAGGGACCTCTTCCCACTATCAAACCTGACCTGCAGGGAGGGTACCGCTCTTTCACATTGAGGGCCACCCCTCCTCCCTTCTTCCCAATGTGGTCCTTCCTGTAGAACCTATAGCCATTGATATCCACAGCCCAATCGTGCATGTCATCCCACCAGATCTCTGTCAACCCAATGAGGTCAAATTCCTCATCTATCAGAAGGAGAGCCAGTTCCTCCTGTTTGTTGCCCATACTTCTGGTGTTCCCATAAAGGCACCTGAGTTCCCCCCTGGTTGCCTAAGGTTTTCTGTCACTATGCAAGTATCTCAGGGTGTTGGTGCTCATTTGAGTGTCTAGCTATGTTCTGGGAGTTTATTTCCATTTGAACGCATGCCCAAGAGTTGAGCATATTGAGCCAGATCAGAGCAGCCCCTTCTGGCAGGGCACCCAGGGAGTCAGCCTGCTAGCCCAAGGTTTCTCCCCCTGTCTCAGTGTGCTGCAGAGGGGCTGGCTGGGGCACAAGGCTGCTTCAGTGTGGGGCTAATCAGCAGGCAGCCCCAACACTGAAGCACCTGCATGCCCCAGCCAGCCAAGACAGCATCTACACATGTATAGTATTTCTACTTACAAGTACTATCCTGCAAAGTGAATTAGTTTAGTCCAGCCTCATAGGGATGCATATATAGACACCGAGATGTTTACTATACAACTAATTAGTTTACTGCATGGTAAACATCTTGTGTAGATGCAGCCTTTGAGCACTACCTTGATGCCAGCCGAGGCATAGCTTCTAGAACAGGTGAGGACCAGGTTTCCTGGACTCAGAAACCAGGCTTTCTGGTCCTTGCACTACCTGGTTATCCCTGGCAAATCCAGTGAGTTGTTTTCTGGCTCAGTTCCTAGAGAGACCCTACTTCTTTACGGGGATAGTGTGCATCCAAAGTTGCATGCAGTGAAACAGACAGGTCCTTTAAAATAGAACAGCATTTATTAGTTAACAGCAAGATAGCAGGCAGAATCCTTGTGTCACAATGCCTAGGCCAAATCTCAGGCAGAGTTCCTAGGCTAGGTTGCCTTTTCCCTCAGGACTCAGGCCATGGACAGGTATTATATTTGTGCAGGGAAAAATGTCTTTTTCCAGGTATAAAAACTATGTATAGGCATTAAAGTTTGTTTTTTTTATATTTTGGGGGGAGGGAGGAAGTTGGAAAAAGAAAAGCAACACTTTGCAAAAATGTTAGCATTTCCAACCAAAATGGAGAGAGAAGTTATCTAGTGCCATCTATAACACCTGTTCACTTCCCTTGGGGTCCCTAGAATCCCCGCTATCCCACAGACCTCTGCTCTTCCTCTTCCCATTCGAGGGGCCCTTCCAGGGAGCCCTGTGGAGACCCTACTTCCAGCCTTTTGAACAATGCCAAGCCTGTTCAAACTCCAAGGCCAACTCCAGCCCTTTGGACCGCACCAAACTTCCTATACAAGAATCATCAAGAATGCCTGAGAGTGCTAGGGGTGAGGAAAGCAGCTGCCTCCCAGGTCACCAGTGGGGGCTGCAAGCTTAGCTCCAGTTCACCTACAGGAGGGCAGAGTAGGGATCACCTCAGGTGGCTAGAAGTTGCCTCTTTCCTGCAGCTACCTCCAACCCATGTTGGGGAAGGAGAAACAAAGGAGTGCCTTCCTATTGCCCTGTGGCTGAGAGACCATCTTAGTTGCTCTTCAGTCAGGGGGCTGGAATGCCTGCAGGTTTCCTCTTAACACACTTTCTGGCTTTACAGCTCTGGAACTGAATGACTGTCCATAGTCTCAGTATCCTTGTGTCTCTGGAAGTTCTTTCCTCAAGCCTCTCTCTCACACTGGGACTTCTTTGATACCACTCCTTCCAGCCAGACACAGCTAGGTGCTGGAGCCTGAATTCAATAATACTCCAATGCTTCTTCATATACAAATGAATGCCGTGTATTCTTGATAGTCCCTCTTCTGGTAGCTGAAACATATGTAGAGCACCACCTTCACCCCCAGGTCTAATTAACCCATTATTTCCCAGATTACAAAAAAGAAAACTCCAACATGCAATACTATGGTAAAGAAATATTACAAAACAAAGCAGAGTTTCTCACAATAGAGTATAATTGTAATAGCAAAAAATGGAGCCTGGTACAATGGAGCAACAAGTGTAATGTGTACTGCTACAAAAATTATGGAAGTTTATCAAATACAACTTCAACTATGGTGTCTTTGCTTCCAAATTCAGTTGTCTCCAGCTGGAAAATTTATGATTCTTCCAAGATTGTTTGTTACTTTCAATAATATAAAAGGTGTAAATGATAGAAACAAAATTTAAAACAAGCAGAATCAAATATGCACTTTGGTATACTGAGCATTAATAAAATATAGCAGAAAATAATGCATCTAGCCTGTTCTTACATATCCACATGGCTAAATTCCACTTTCAGTTAAACATATGCAACCTCACTGACTTACGTTCCTAATGAAAACCATGCATTACATATAAGAGGAGGAGTTTCAGTTACAGAATAATTCATACTACTACAGCTTAGGCTTTCTCCACTCATATGTACACTACATAGGAATCATATCTCCTGTCAAATGACATCTAAAGTGACAAAGAAGAGTGACAGTTATTTGCCTTTTTTCTAATGAATGTCCCTTTCTCACTTACTTTCCATTTTGAACCCTAACAGGTGCCTTTATCACATCTGCACCTCCATATGCATCAGTTCCTATTGGTACACTGCACAATGACATTGTCAATGACACAAAGACTCTTGTAAAGGTGAGGACATGCTATTATTCTACCCAGCTATTCATTTACCTATAATTTTTGTAATCAGGGGGGAAAAAAAGAGAGTGGCTTACAGAACTCTACAGTTCAAAGCCATTAGTGCTTCCTTTTGTTCACTGCAGTTAAGAATGAAAGGTTATATTAATATCTCTTTTGTATTCTAATCACAAACAATGTTTGTGCTCACAGGTATGGATAAATACAGATATTATAATGGACTTGAAGCACAGTTTTCCCTTTTTCTTTGAACCAAGAGTCTTAGGCTTATTACATAATTGTGTTGCTCTTATTTAATGTAGAACAGTGATTCTCAATCAAGGTGCCACAGCACTCTGGAGTACCTTCAGATCCTTTCAGGGTGCCTCAGGGAGCCATGCTATATTAGTACTGTTACATATGCATGTATGATTTATAAGATAAAACCAGAGATTTCAAATAGGTATTTGGAGCATAAAAAACATTGCGACTGTTTGTAGTCTGAGTTGTTTGCACCAGAAAAATTGTTCTATTATTTTTCCTTAATCAAAAAACAAATGAAAATTAAGAACTGGCATTTCCAAGGAGTGCCTTGAGTCTAGCAAGGGGTGCCTTCTATCTGGAAAGGTTGAAAGCCACTAATGTAAAAGCAGTGAAAACTGACTCTTTGAACTCTCATCTGCACAACAGAGTAGGTAGAATATTTCTAGTCTTTCTAGCCCTTTTTCATATCTACCCAGCCAAATGTCAAGCAGAAATCTTCACCAATGTCTCTCCAGAGCAAAAAAGCACCATCAAAGAGTGGGCAATAGAGAGAGTTCCATTACCTGCTAATGGTAAAATTCACATACACGTACCCCATTCTGGCAAAGAATCTATGACTGGCTTTCAAAAAAAAAAACGCTCATCTGATCAGGCTTTTCCAATAGCATAACTAGTGGGTAAGTGGGGCACCAGGCTTGAGCACCGATGTTGAGGGGATATAAGAATGGTAGCTGCCATCATTATAGGCCCAAACACCACTGCTGCCCCCCAGGTCATAGAAACTACCTGTTATGCCTCTTTGTTTTTCAGATCTAGTATAGCAGTGAAACCAGAAACATTCCAACTAATTGTTTCTCTCTTCTGTGCATTACCAATGATATTTACTGTGTTGTTTGGATTACAAGTTTACTTTTTCCTCCAAAAGGAAAGCAAAACCTCACTCAATTTATGCATGAGTCAATCTATAATCAAGTTCCCTCTATTACTGACTTTACTACTTGATATGTTTTTGTGCATCCAGTAAAAATACCAAGTCAGAAATCTTTTCAAGTGCAGTTTTATTGCAGTATTTTTACTGCATTTAAACCTGGTTAGTCCAGGCCTTGGCTACAGGAGTCTCCCAGAGGATTTCATAAGGGCATTGTAAAGGTAGTTCAAGATATTTATCTGTAGTTGGTGACTTGTATTCCAGGAAAAAGCTGTTTTTCCTAAAACTAAACTTGAAAACACAGGCTTGACTTACATTCATGGTCAACTTGCAATTGAAACAGTATGGTAATTCACCAGGGTAAAGTAGACAAATGGGCTAGGGACAGACATTCAAAAAGCCAGAACCTGAATTGATTCAATCTTTGCAGGTTAATCTGCAACACTTGAATCAATTTGGAGGTAGATAGGCATTTCCTTTTCATTCCAGAAATGCAGGCACATGCCTGCAGTGGCTCAGCTAGAAGCTGGAGGGTGCTAGAGCAGCCCTCCCTTCCCTTCTCTAGTGCTGAGCTGAGGTGGGGTGTGGCCAGGCTCTAGCAGGAAGCTCTTATTAGGGAGTGGGGTAAACCCCCACCCTGCCTGCACTATCCCAGGCTTTTCCCAACTTGCTGCTCAAGGGGTGGGGAGTGTTGCCAGACCCTGCATCTGTTGAGGATACTGAGCTTTTCAAATCTCCTTCTCCCTGCTTCTTCATACTGTCTGCAAACCAGGTCATTTCTAACACCTTTCTCTGTCCCCTCTTGAAGACTGACAGATTGCAGCCAGCAGGTACCTTATCAGAACAAAGTGTATCATCCCATCAAGCCCTACAAAAAAAAATCTCTCTCATTAGTTTCAAGCTCTTCTTATCTGCAAGGGTGAATTTGCACTAGCTGTCTACCTTTATTCTAGTGAAATTGGAGGCCCACACAAACACCACTCAGCATTAGCTAGCATGGGAGGAGTGGGGGCATGGCCAGATGCCAGGTCCCTGCTCTGGGGTCCCTGTCATGAAAGAGAGGCAGGGGGGGGGGTGCCCGCTTGAAAAGCCAGCGGGGGGGGGGGGGGCAGCCTCTGCAGTCCCTCAGGTAGCTGGAGCAGTGATAGTGCTCTGGCTAGGAAGCAGAGGGGTGGAGTCAACCCTGCTCTACTCCAGCAGACAGCCCAGCCCAGCCCAGGGCTGCAAAGCATCTGGGATGCTGGGGTACTATGATTGAACTTAAACCAGGATGGGGGTCTGGGACAGACATTGTGTAAACTGGTTTGACCCAAATCTGTTAAGTCTGACACTACATTCAATCAGGTTTATCTTAAACCAGTTTCAGCCATTTTGAAACTGTTTTATGTGCATTGACCTTATGTTCTGTTACAGGTTTAAACCAGTGTATGTGTAATGTCTGTCCCTAACCAAGAAGTCTTAATTCACTTAACTCTTATTGGGGAGTTTTGAAGTTGGGTTACAACAGGTTCTGATAATCCAGAGCCTCTAGTACATTTCAAAATGAAGTGACTCAGGTCCATGGTATCAGGTTCCTTACTACTCCAACAACAGTAGCAGTAGCTATAAGAAGCATGTATGTTTTGGTCCTGGTACCTGTGCTGTAGAAAGGTACAGAATCCATCACTCATTGTTGACAAGCCACCAAAACTTATAAGCTTCCATATGGATTGCATACAATACATTTCTCTGAAACAGGAATCTTAACCAACAGTTGCACAATAACTCAGAGAGCCATTGAAGAACCTATTGACATAGGTATCTTTCCTCTTCATTTGTACGTAATATGGTTTCTTTGGCTCTTCTTCTCTATTATCATCACAAATTTAATTTATTGTTCTACTTGTTCTTGAAAGCTGTCAAAGTGCATGTGCTCAGTCATGGGACAGCTCTTTCCAGCAGCCTAGTGCCAACCCAGTTGATGCTGGAAAAGGAAAATCCACCTGTCTGTGGGATTAAGGCAGATTAGCCTGCTGTTCCTTTGGGCCAATTTCTTTTTGATTAACTTCCTCTGTTATCCTCTTGCTTATGCAGTATAAGTAGTTCCCATATGTAATCATTACAACTAATATAATCAAAACTGCATGCAGAATTAAGGGAATTTATACATGTGTTCTGGGAGGCCGTGGGCGGGGGGAGCACTTTAATTAGACCGGCTCTGAGATCCACTCTAATTAAAGCGCCTGGAGCGTCATGTGTTTCAGCATCCCCACTCATCAAAACAAGTTTTAGTTAAAGTATCCCCACTGGCATTTTTCAGCATGGGAGTGCCAGAACACGATACTGGAGTCTGCTGGAGCACAGTAATTACCACACATCAGCAAACACAATTAATTGAGTCTTCTCTGACATGTCCTTGACTTCAGAAGGGCCAACTTCAATGAGCTTAGGAGACTAGTGGGTGAGGCGCTGAGGGCCCAGAAGGTGAAGGAGATAGGAGTCCACGAGGTATGGTCGTACCTTAAGGGGGTGATCCTCCAGGCCCAAAGAATAACAGTCCCTGAGAGAAGCAAGGGTGGTAAGAATGCTTAGAAACCCCCTTGGCTCAGCAAGGGCATTCAGCAATGCCTGAGGACTAAAAGTGGGGTGTACAACCAGTGGAAGGGAGGAGCTATCACCAAGGAAGAGTACTCCTCCTTGGCCCGTGAGTACAGGAGGGCTATTAGGAAGGCCAAAGTAGAGATGGACCTCAGGCTAGCATCCAGGATTAAGGACAACAAAAAGTCCTTTTTCAAGTACATTGGGAGCAAGAAGAAGGCCCCAGGAAATGTGGGGCCCCTGCAAGACACAAATGGTAATCTTGTGGCGATGCCAGACAAGAAAGCCGATATTTTTAACAGTTTCTTTGCCTCTGTTTTCTTGAACAGGGACCGGGATATCCCACCTACCAGAAGTAGGGACATTCTTGGGGATAGCTCTGTCAGGCCTTCAGTCAGTGCAGATGTAGTTAGGGATCTTCTGGAAGGGCTAGACATTTTTAAATCTGCAGGTCCAGATGCCTTTCACTCGAAGGGTGTTGAGCGAGCTGGCAGGGGTCATTGCGGAGCCCTTGGCCCAGCTGTATGAGCATTTGTGGTAATCTGGCCAGGTGCCGGGGGATTGGCAACTGACTAATGTGGTTCCAATTTTCAAGAAAGGGAGGAAGGAGGACCCAAGTAACTATGGCCTGTAAGCCTCACCTCGGTGCTTGGGAAAATCTTGGAGAGAATCAGCAAGGAACACATCTGTGGTGGGCCAGCAGGGGAGATCATGCTCAGGGGCAATCAGCATGGGCTCAAAGGCAGGTCCTGCCTGACCAACCTGATTGCCTTTTATGACCAAGTAACTAAATTCTTGGATGATGGTGTCACCGTGGATGTAGTCTTTCTAGACTTTAAGAAGGTCTTTGACACGGTCTCTCACCCCATCCTCATCAATAAATTAAGCGACTGTGGCATTGATGCCTACACAGTTGGATGGGTAAAAAATTGGCTGATGGGGCACACCCAGAGAGTAGTGCTGGACGGGTTGTACTCAACCTGGCAACATGTGATAAGTGGGGTACCCCAGGGCTTGGTCCTGAGGCCCACACTGTTTAACATCTTCATCAGCGACTTGGACAAGGGGATGGAAAGCATGCTGTCCAAGTTTGCTGATGACACTAAGATGTGAGGCAAGGTGGACACACTTGAAGGGAGAGAGAGGCTACAACTAGATTTAGACAGACTACAAAAGTGGGCAGACGAGAATAGGATGGGTTTCAACGTAGAGAAATGCAGGGTGCTGCACCTTGGCAGAAGGAATCCACAGCATACATACAGGCTGAGGAGTTCCCTTCTTGAAAGCACAGAGGCGGAAAGGGATCTTGGAGTCATTATTGACTCCAAGATGAACATGAGCCACCAATGCCAGACCGCAGCCAGCAAGGCCAGCCATACCTTGTCATGCATCCAAAGATGCATCTCAAGCCGGTCCACAGAGGTGATACTCCCCCCTCTATGTGACTTTGGTCAGGCCGCAGTTGAAGTACTGCGTCCAGTACTGGGCACCGCACTTCAAAAGGGATGTGGCCAGTCTGGAGAGGGTTCATAGATTCATAGATGCTAGGATCGAAAGGGACCTCAATAGATCATCAAGTCCAACCCCCTGCATAAGCAGGAAAGTGTGCTGGGTTCAGATGACCCCAGCTAGATGCTTATCTAACCTCCTCTTGAAGACCCCCAGGGTAGGGGAGAGCACCACCTCCCTTGGGAGCCCATTCCAGACCTTGGCCACTTGAACTGTGAAGAAGTTCTTCCTAATGTCTCGTCTAAATCTGCTCTCTGCTAGCTTGTGGCCATTATTTCTTGTAAACCCCGGGGGCGCCATGGTGAATAAAACCTCACCAATTCCCTTCTGTGCCCCCATGATGAACTTATAGGCAGCCACAAGGTCGCCTCTCAACCTTCTCTTGCAGAGGCTGAAGAGGTCCAGGTGCCCCAGTCTCTCCTCATATGCCCCAGTCTCTCCTCATATAAGGGTGGGTGGCCTACGGCACCCGGGATTTCCAGGCGGTCTCCCATCCAAGTACTAGCTGGGCCCAGGACTGCTTAGCTTCCGAGATCGGACGGGATCGTGTGCTATCAGCCCGGTCTGCTTCATAGAATCATGGAAGTAGGGTCGGAAGGGACCTTGTAGATCTTCAAGTCCGACCCCCTGCCTGGGCAAGAGGGAAACTGGGCTCAAGTGACCCCAGCCAGGTAGGCATCGAGCCGCTTCTTAAAGACCCCCAGGGTAGGAGCCAGCACCACTTCCCTTGGAAGTTGGTTCCAGATCCTAGCCATGATAGGGTCCATCCAAATCGCTGATAAAGAAATTGAACAGTGCGGGCCCAAGGACCGAGCCCTGGGGGACTCCGCTGCCCACTTCCCCCCAGGTCGAATATGACCCATCCACCACCACCCTCTGAGTACAACCCTTCAGCCAATTAGCAATCCATCTGACCGTGTAGGCATCGATGCCACAGTCGCCAAGTTTTTTAATGAGGATGGGGTAGGAGCCAGTGTCAAAGGCCTTGCTGAAGTCCAGAAAGACTACATCCACGGCAACACCTGCATCCAGTGCTTTTGTGACCTGATTGTAAAAGGCAATCAGGTTGGTCTGACATGACCTGCCCCTAATGAAACTGTGCTGGTTGCCCCTGAGCATCATCTCCGATGCCAGCCCATCACAGATGTGCTCCTTGATGATCTTCTCAAAGAGTTTCCCCAGGATTGAGGTAAGACTGACGGGCCTATAGTTGCCTGGGTCCTCCCTCCTCCCTTTCTTAAAGATGGGGACCACATTGGCTATCTTCCAATCGTCTGGCACCTGGCCCGAGCACCACGAGTGCTCATAAAGTCGTGCCAAGGGCCCTGCAATAACCCCTGCTAGCTCCCTCAACACCCTGGAGTTCAGAGGAGGGCCACCAGCTTGGTGAGAGGGCAGCAGGACAGACCCTACAAGGAGAGACTGAGGGACCTGAACCTGTTCAGCCTCAGCAAGAGGAGGCTGAGGGGGGACCTGGTGGCTGCCTACAAACTCATCAGGGGAGATCAACAGCAAATAGGTAGAGCCCTTTTCTCCCCAGCACCACCTGGGGTGACAAGGAAAAATGGTCATAAGCTGATGGTGAATAGGTTTAGGTTAGAGATCAGAAGGCAATATTTTACAGTTAGGGTGGCCAAAGTCTGGAACCAACTTCCCAGGGAAGTGGTCCTCGCCCCTACCTTGGGCAAATTCAAGAGGAGGTTGGATGATCACCTGTCTGGGGTCTTGTGAACGCAGCATTCATTCCTGCCTGTGGCAGGGGGCCAGGCTAGATGATCTGTTCAGGTCACTCCTGACCCTAGCTACTATGATACTATGTTGTAATTAAAGCTCATCAGGGCAGCCTCGATGCACATGTATAGTGCCCTTAGTGTCCCTGAGCGAGGCAAAAAGGGTAGTATTTGTTAAGCATTAACCATAAGAACAGAATTGTGCCAAAATAAAGAAAAAAATCCACACCCTTTCTATTTTTAACAGGCAGACAATAAAAAGAGCAGCAGGGGGCACAGAAAAGGTTCTCTAGTATTGAATTCATTCTTTAGCAAAATGGGTTGGCAGCTGGTGTAGGGTTGCATTCATGACCACAACAGGAGTTCTGGAGAAGAATTTGAAACAGACGTTGGTTGGAAATTTCTCTTTGAAATCCCTATGCTGGTTTCTGAGATGCTCATCTTTCAAAGCATCCAGTCTATATGCAGCATTTAGCTTTGTTGCTACCAGGAACTGAAGCTGCACTATCAGTTAGGAAATTACCAATTTGAACAAATGAGATGTGGATTTTCTGCTACTTGAAATCTTTAACTCAACAGTGGGGATAACATTTTCAAAAGTATCCAAGTAAGTTTGAAACAAGGCCTACTTTCCTCAGTGAACTGGAACCAGATTTTTCAAAGGAGTTAAGTACTTAAATACCTTTAAAATCCAGTCCTTAGGCCATTGGTGGTCAACATTTTTGGCCATAGTACCACAAATTAAGCCCTGTGCCCACCCAGTGTGCCACTCCAATATCTTTCCCCAGCCCTCATTCTCTTTCCCCAGCCCAATTTGCTGCTGCGCTGCCTACCCACTCCCAGTCTTCTGTATGCCACATACAGACTACCTGTGCCACTTGTGACATACATGCCACAGGTTAGCCACATCTGCCTAAGGCACTTAATACTAAGTCCCATTGATCTGCATACTGTAGATAAACAACAAGTTATCAGACATGATACAGGAATTGCCAGGTAAAATTGTATGGCTTGTATAATGCAGCAGGTCAGACCAGGTAATCACAGTGGTTCTTCATTGTTTTAAAATGAATGAACAAACACCATTGAATAGGAGATAAGCTCGCAGGTCTTTCTGAAAAGGCCCAAAATATTGTCCCTCCTTTTTTCTAGGGGTCACTATGCTTTACCCAATTGATAAAGTGCGTATTTAAAGAAATGTAATTAAATAATCACAACATGAATTAAAATAATAACTAAAACCCAATTTTTTTTCTCATTTATACTTATATCACCTGATTGTGAATAGTCTTATGCCATGATAAACACTAGTAGGATGCTTTGAATAAGTGCTTAATACGTAAAAGTCAGCAATGTTTTCACTACTACTAAGGTCAACCATATGGCTTCTCTCTAGCCCACACTTGCCAACCTTACACTGTAAATCCCTAAATGTAATCCCTAAGCAACCCACCCTGACCTCAGAAGCTCTGCTGCACATCAGGACATGAGACCAAGCCTGCCTCCTAGTCCTGGTCAGAACTTAGCCAGGTATTATGGGCCAAAACACAGGAATTTTACCAGTCTACCAGCAGTAATCCCACAGTTTCTGGTTCTGACTTCCAGTCCTTCTGCATTCTGATTCCTGTCTCTAATGATTGTAGTTAGCATCAAACACAGAAAAGGCAGAATCATTCCTAGAAAGGTTCTGCTCAAGGAAGAGAAAGCACAGCATGCAGAATCATAGAAAAGTAAGGCTGGAAGGGACCTCCCGAGGCTATGTAGCCCAACCTCCAGCCTGAGGCAGGGTCATCCATATCCAAATTGCTCTGCAGTTTATTGCTCCAGGGAAGCTCCCAAGCATGCCATTTATATATGTGCTTGGACTACAGCACATTGAGTTGGGTCAGAGCAGTCCAGGATAGCACGGGGGCCAGAGGGAAGGGTCAGCCTACCAGCCAGGAGCTGCTCCAACCAGATTTAGTGTGCTGCAGAGGGACTGCCTCTCTGCAGCACACTATTAAATCCACTTTCAGTCTTCTCTTCTCTAAACTAAATAATCCCAGTTCTCCCAGCCTCCCCTCAGAAGTCATGTGCCCCAGCACTCCAACCATTTTTTCTGTCCCCCACCTGACTTTGTCCAATTTGTTCACATCCTTTCTGTACTGGGGGGCCCAAAACTGAGCACAGTACTCCAGATGTGATCTAACCAGTACTGAATACAGGGGGATAATCACTTCCCTTGACCTGCTGACAACACTCCTACCAATGCAGCCCAGTATGCCATTAGCCTTCTTAGCAACAAAGGCACATTGTTGTCTCATATTCAGCTTATTGTCCACTGTAACCCCCAGGTCCTTTTCTGCAGAGCTGCTGCCTAGCCAGTCATCCCCCAGTCTGTACCCATGAATTGGATTGTTCCATCCTAAGTGCAGGACTTTGCACTTGTCCTTATTGAACCTCAAGAGATTTCATTTAGTCCAATCCTTCAACTTGTGTAGATCTCTCTGAATCCTAACCCTACCATCTAGCATATCTACTATTCCCCACAAGTTGGTATCATCTGCAAACTTGCTGGGGGTGCACTCTATGCATTCTTCCATGTCACTGATGAATATATTGAACAAAACTGGTCCCAGGACTGACCCCTAGGGCACTCCGCCTGATACCAGCTGCTAATTAGGCATTGAGCCATTGACTACTTCCCTCTAAGCCCGATGATCCAGCCAGTTTCCTATCCATTTACAGTCCATTCATCCAGCCCGTACTTCCTTAGCTTGCCTACAAAAATGTTGTGGGAAGCCACATCAACAGTCAAGAAACTTTGCTCAAGTCAAGTATACCATTTCCCCACATCCACTGGTCTCCCTACATCCACAGAGCTAGTCATTTCATCATAGAAGGCAATCAGGGTGGTCAGGTATGACAAGCCCATGGTGAATCCATGCTGACTGTCCCTAATCACCTTCTCCTCCAAGTGCTTAGAAATGAATTCCTTGAAGATTATCTCCCTGATTTTTCCAGTGACTGCGGTGAGGCTGACCAGTCCCTTTTCCCTTTCTTAAAGATGGGAACTATATTTGCCCTTTTCCAATCATCCAGGACCTCTCCTGATCATCATGAGTTTTCAAAAATGATGGCCAGTGGCTCTGCAATCACATCAGCCAACTCTCTCAGCACACCCACAGGCCAAAGTCCTGCAAAACTACTGATGAACTACCAAGTGAAGACTCATTTGGATTGGCTCCATGGAGACCTAGTAGCAGAGCACCAAGCAAAGCAAGAAATCCAGTTCTTTACAAAACAGGATACTTCACCTGTGCAGACCTTCAATCAAAATGATCCCATATACTTCTAAAACAATGCAACAGGGTCACAGGGGGCGCCTTCAACTGTCCTTGAAGGTACAAGACCAGTGAAGCTACAAGCCATTGAAGCTATAAGACCAGAAGCTACAAGGCCAAGCCTCCAGATGGCAAGGCACTTCATAGACATGTGGAACAGAAATGAGGTCAAGTTTCAGGTGGTGTTTTCAGATCCTGAAGACATCATACTGCCAGCAGGACCAGTTCTTATGAGTCCATTAACAGTTCTAGACCCATCAAATCCTCCAGTTGCTGAAGCGACTCAAAAAGAGCCAAAACAGCCTGCTACCATCTCCAGTGAGATGGTTCCAAACCCTGAATTGGGTCATCCAAGATTACTATAACTTAAATACTTAAGGACTACGTTACCTAGGGGGGCAGCGGTGTTATGTACTGAGGTAACCTCCTAACCTCCTCTTAAAAACCCCCAGGGTGGGAGCCTGCACCACCTCACTTGGAAGCTGGTTCCAGACCCTAGTCGCCCTGACCGTGAAGTAGCGCCTCCTGATGTCCAACTTAAACCTTCCCTCCGCCAGCTTGTGACCGTTATTCCTGGTCACTCCTGGCGGCGCTCGGGGGAACAGGGACTCCCCCAGTGCCTGTTGATCCCCCCTGACTAGTTTATAGCAGGCCACAAGATCCCCCCTCAGCCTTCTCTTCTGGAGGCTGAACAGGTTCAGGTCCCATAACCTTTCCTCATAGGACCTGCCCTGCTGTCCCCTGATCATGCGAGTGGCCCTCCTCTGGACCCTCTCGATGCTGTCCACATCCCTCTTAAAGTGCAGCTCCCAGAACTGGACGCAGTACTCCAGCTGCGGCCTGACCAGTGCAGCATAGAGGGGGAGGATCACCTCCTTGGTCCTGCTTGAAATGCATCTGTGGATGCACGACAAGGTACAGTTGGCCTTCCTAGCCACCTCCCCACACTGCTGAGCCATGTTCATCTTGGAGTCAATAATGACTCCAAGATCCTTTTCCACCTCCGTGCTGACAAGAGGGGAGTTCCCCAGCCTGTAGGTATGGTGCCGGTTGTTCCTCCCCAGGTGCATCACCTTGCACTTGTCTGCTTTGACCCCCATCCTGTTCTCCTCCGCCCATCCTTGTAACCTGTCAAGGTCCGACTGTAGCCTGTTGCTCCCTTCTATTGTGCCCACATCCCCCCACATCTTGGTGTCATCAGCAAATTTGAACAGGGTGCTTTGCAACCCCTCATCCAAATCACTGATGAAGATGTTGAACAGGCCGGGCCCGAGGACCGAGCCCTGCGGGACCCCACTGCCCACGTCCTTCCAGGCC
>NW_005841955.1:1168914-1182031 GCF_000455745.1 Alligator sinensis
GCGTCCTGCAAGGGCCCCACATTACCTGGGGCCTTCTTTTTACTCCCTATGTATTTAAAAAAGGACTTCTTGTTGTCCTTAATCTGGGAAGCTAGTCCCAGTTCCATCTCTGCCTTGGCCTTCCTAACTACCCCCCTACACCCCCGAGCAACTGCCGAATAGTCCTCCTTGGTGATGACCCCTCCTTTCCATTGGGAGTAAGCCTCCTTTTTAGCAAGGAGACATTCCCGGATGTTTTTGGTGAGCCATGGAGGCTTGTATGCTCTCCTGCCCCCTTTGATCCTCGTCGGGACTACCTTCTTTTGGGCTTGGAGGATCGTCTCCTTAAGGAGCAACCGCTCCCCTTGAACACCCGGCTCTCCTCCCCTCTGAGACTTCAGCACTTCTCCAACTATCCTCCTTAGCTCGTTGAAGTTCGCCCTCCTAAAATCTAGGGCCACAGCCTGACTGCTTGCCTTTGCCACCTTGCGCTGAATGGTGAATTCCAGCAGGCAGTGGTCACTGTCGCCCAGGGGGTCAAGCACCCGCAGCCCCCTCACCAGGTCGTCGCCCTTGGCCAACACCAAGTCCAACAAGGCATCCCCCGTGGTGGGGCTGTGCACCTCCTGGGTTAGATGAAGGTCCTGGACTCTGTCTAAGAACCTACGGGAGCACTCAGACCTGGCTGACTGCTCCTCCCAGCAGATGTCTGGGAAGTTCAGGTCCCCCATGACTACCACATCCTTAGCCTTCACTACCTCGGTGAGCTGACCCAAGAATTCCTGGTCAAGCTCCTCTCCTTGGTTGGGTGGTCTATAGTAAACTCCCACTGTTAGGTCCCTTTCCCCTCTTTTGCCTTGAACCCTAACCCAAAGCACTTCAGAGTGCTTCTCCCCTATTTTATAACAGAGGATCTGCCTTTCCTTTTGTACTTAAATAAATCAAAAGTTAACTTGATCAAAAAATGCAGGTGGTGAAAGCAGAGAAAGAATTAAGTCCACAGGCTCCAACCATGAGCCACCACTTTATCCAAAATCACTGGATAGATAACTAAGCATAAGAATCCAGAACAAAAAATCGAATATAGGACACTGGGGTGTGTAATTGGCAGCTGCTACAACTCATTTGCTTTAGTTGAAGAAAAAATCTCCTCCCTACTCAGGAGGCAGCAGACATTTTGTCCCTGTATCAGAGAGACAGGGTGTTTTCTAAGGGAGGTACTGTCTTTATTTCCTTTTGTTCCTCATACAGGGAAAAATAGATACCAGCTAATTCTGTCTCTTTCCCGTATGTTATGTTTAAGAAACCTCTTTGATGCAAGAGTCTTCTGTTTACATGTGTCAAATAACTAAACCATTAAAAGAAAATACTTTGTCTTAACTTTTTATCTTACAAAGCTCATTTCCTCTCCCTGTCTCCCAGGAGCTGAAGCCAGAGGTCACTAACACAGTCCCAGAGTTGCCTGTGGAGCAGTCAGTAGAGTTCAGTATTACCCTCACTAATCAGGAGTACACAACAGAACTGAGTGATCCTCGCTCACCACGGTATCAGGACCTAGCAGCAAAATTTCAGCTTCAGGTAAGGGGGCTGATGGCAGGGCAAAGAATTAATCTTGTGCTCTGATGCTTCTTTATAATATGAAGTAATTTTAAAAGCTTATATAATATGAAACAATTTTGTGGTCCTGTGACCAACCAATGTATATACTGGAGGTCTCTCAAAAGAATTTGTTACTCTGTGGCACATTACAAAGCACTGGTTTATTAAAATTAATTAATTCCTGTTATGCAGGTTTTCATGGAATTGCTACAGATTACCACGGGGCACTAAAAAGAATCTAGTAGTCTCTGGGACACTTTATGCTCTCTGTGGATACATGCATACATTCAAGTTACCTGATCTACAATCACCTGGCTTACTTTAAGCCATGTGACCATAGAATGGGTCCAGTTGATACACATGTTCAGCAGTGCTCAGAGCTGTGCCCAGAACATGCTCTAAATAAGTGGGGGGACGGGGGTAGGCAGATGGGTTGGGAGGCTAGAGGATCTTCAGGAGGGTTTAGCAGGTATCGTGGGGAGGAGGGTTGGTATGATCAGGGGGGCTAGCAGGTCCATGGGGGCATTGGTGGGTCCATGGGGGGGATCATTGTCCAGAAGGTGGGAGGATTGGGAGGCCAAAAATAGCCTAGTCAGGGTGAAGGGTAAGAAGAGTGCAGCTCAGGAGTTAAGGCAAGCAACTGGGCATTCCCAGCTCAGGGCTAGTATAACCCATTCCCAACCTAATTTAGCTCACCTCCTCAAGTGAACTAAGTTAGATCAGGCCAGCCATTTTTTGCCTAATGTAGAATGAAGATACAGAATACATTAGGTCTGTACAGATTGGTATTTAGATTGACCTATACACAGTTATGTCAATCTAAATGTAACATCTGCATATACCTTAGGTCAATAGGATATGCATTCTAAACTTCCAGCCAATGTAAAATTAGCATCCCAAGACTGATCGAAAATAAGACTGCTAGGGAGATATTTTTCTGGCAAAAAATAATCCCACACAGTGACAAAAGAAATGGTTAGTAATTCCATATTAGTATCACAGCATGATTACCTTTAGTGTTTATACCCTGGTAGTGCTTAGGCTTTGTCTATAGCACCTCTCTGCCAAGCCTGGGGCTGCTGCTGCTCAAAACAAGCCCTACCCACTCACACCCCTGTCAATTATGCACAGTAGGCGGCTTAGAGGAGTCCTAAGAGCATGCCTTGTTAGTACTCCCACACTTTAGGTCTCAGAAGAGCCTAACAGTAACATTTGGGCATGCCAGAACCAATCTAAGCTGCCTACTCTGCCCAATTGTTAGGCCTTCATGGAGGGAGAAGTAAGTGTGGCTTGTTTCTTGGTGGCGGTCCTGGGCTCAGCAAGCAGAATGACTTCAGAAGCTCTTAAATACAACAAAGGACATAATAACAAGCATCAGCTATGTATAAATTGTCAGAGTTCCATTAAATCAGTTGAGCTCTAGTAAATTATACTGGCAAGAGATTTGCCCATAGATTCCGTCTCAGAGAAAGTTCTAAATTCAGAATATAATATTATGTTCCTGAGCTTTGAATTTTTTTCAGATATTCCAAATGGTCAACTGTTTGGGACATAGACCTTCATCTACTCTATGGCTGTGCAGCATTTGACATTTTAAAGGCCTGCTTTTATATTATATCATTTATATAAATGTATTATATGAATTATATAGGTAATTAATAATTACTACCTTCATTCAGAACAGACAACTCCTGCTATTTCTAGCTGTTGCAGATCTCCACCATACATAGATACCTTTTCTTAGAGCATCTGTTCACCTACCTCACAAACAGACATTTGCAGAAAGAAATTAAAAAAGCTGCAGATAGCCAATCAGCAGAGCATTAGACCCGCTACAACATTAGGAAAATCATTTGGGCCTAATCAGGAATTAATGGACAGTACTTTGTAGTGATTTAATTTCTACAGTAAACCTAATGAGCAATTTAATACCAATGTTGAAAGAAATTAGCTACTGTTGTCTGAACTACTTTCCAGAGCAAGCAGCCAAGGGACTTGAAAGCACATGGCCTTGTTAAGTCATTTAGTTGGGCATTACCATATTTTTTAATAGAACTAGTATAGCAGAGGTATTTTGTATCATTAATATTGCTAACTGCATGTTTAATTACCAATTTAATTGTTAGCACTTAATGTTCTGGAGGTCCTTAATGATCCATAGGTCCTCAAAAGGTTTTGCTTGGTAAAATTAAACAAAAGTCAGTGGAAGTTTCTCCAATGCGTCCCTCCCTTGACTATCCTAATTTGGAATCAATTGTATTTGCAATCAACCAAGAAAGGGGATATTGATAGAGCTGATCAATAGCTTCCTTTCCCAGTACATCCACGGCTCTCTCTTCTTGCAAAAAGTTGCTTGCTAGGGCTGTGCAAAGCTTTAGTCACTGATTCAATTTGGCAGAGATTCAGCCTGATTCGGTAGCCAAATCTCTCAATCTGAATCAAATCAGGAGACCCTTTAATCTCTCCAAATTGATTCAGAGAGATTCAATGATTCGGACATAGACACAGCTTTAAATGTTTTTTTTTTACATACCTCAAGGTACCAGGCAGCTTGTGACTGCTGAGATGATGGGGTGGATGGACCATCCCAAAAAAGTGGGGGGGGGGGGGCATCCCACAGAAGTGTGGGGGGGCTCCTCAGCATGCTTGGCAGCAGAACCAGAAGTGGACCAGAAGCACTTCTGATCCACTTCTGGGTCCACCAGCGAGTACACAGGGCCCCCTGCACCCCCTCAGCTTGGTGAATGGTGCCTCCAGGGTCTGGAGGGGCACCTGGGGTCCTCCTGTGGCTGATACCTAAGCTGGAGAGGTGCGCCCTCCGCCCCCCCATGCACTCAGCAGCAAACCCAGAAGTGGACCGGAAGTACTTCCGGTCCACTTCCGGGTTTGCCACTGAGCATTGGGGGGGGGGGGGGGGGGGGGCCACCCGGGGGGTGGCCGGGGACCCACATTCCTGTGGGATGCTCCATCATGCCCCACCATCACAGCGTTCACAAGCCACACCTGTTACCTCGAGGTATGTAGAAAAAACATTTAAAGCTGTGTCTATGGGTGAATCGCTGATTCTCTGAATCATCATTGAATCTTCAGATTCGGATCTGGCTGAATCAAAATGGGACAGTGATCCAAATCAACAAATTGAATCACTGTCCCCTGATTCAGGCTGAATCCAAATCAAATACAGCCCATTTTGCACATCCCTATTGCTTGCAGATTTTCCAAAACTGCACATACATTGTGTTCTGGCAACTTACAACTTGACCCCCCAGCATCTGTATTTTTTGGTTGGTTTTTGTTTTAATGAGTTTCTACAGTATTTGAATATGACAGAAAAGGGGTGTTGATTATTAAAAGTATTTTCCATTACCACAAGTTATCATTCTAAAGAGTCCAAATCTCTTCCTTCCAAGCAGCACTGGAGAGAGAAACAGTTCAGTAGCTGCTGCCATGGATGTGTAGAGACATTCAAGCAGCTTGTTGGGGAAGCACTATAACTATGGCACTTTGCACAAAACCACCATAGTTGAACTGCCATTGAACCCAACAGATGTTCACCTGTTTGGTGGGGAAGGGAGGCTCAGAGCTTGCCTGCACCAGCCCCAGCCAGCAGGTGGAGGCACTCCAGCAGCCTTCCAGGAAGTTGCCAGACCACCCCTTTTCCACTTCCCTGCCCCCCCCCCAGCTGGCAACTGTCAGCAGTGGCTGGTGGGGAGACAGATCCCCCAGCCACAAGCCATCCGTCCCCCCCAGCTACCACTGCTGGGGTCTTGGGGGGAGCCAGGCCAGGCCTGCATGTCAGGAGAGGCTCCCCCCCCCCCCCCCCCACCCCCCCCCCCGTAGCTTAACAGTGGCAACCTCCTGGACCTGGGGCGGGGGGGAGGAAATGGAGCCCCCCCACCCTGCAGGCATGTTCTGACTTGCTCCAAAAGCTGAGGGGCAGTCCCTCCCTGCCCTCCCCCACCCGCCGACTCCCCCAGCCTGGCTGCACAAGGAGGAGACAACTTTTTCTGTCTCCTCTCTATGACAGCCTGGGGGTGGGGCTGAGATGATGCTCACCAGCGAGCACCAGCCCAGCCCTGTAAAGGCCCCTGGGACGCAGGCAGAATCACCCATAATTAACCCCCATTGTGAACCTGTGCACAAAGTTCACTAAGGTGCTCTGTCCTAGAGTGCCTTCATCTGATACTACATCAGATAAAAGTTAACTTTTCACGCGATCCACCATTTTTAAAGCATTCTGCAGCCCTGAACATTCATTATCTTATGGCTAAAGAGCCCTTTTGGTGGCTCATCACATGAAAAGGTAATTTTTGTATACATCTCATGTAGCACAGCTGGCATGTTTTTCTCTAAAAACAGACCTGAGGGAAGCAGAGTGTGTCTTGTCACAAGGCACAAATAGGAGTGATCTACTGAGGTTAAGATAAGCAGGTCACTGTCAGGACTGTGCACTTGATCACAAATTTTAATGCAGCTCTTCCAGCTTAGCTAAACCCACCTACATATGCAGGGGGCACAAATTTTATACAGGATTTATATATAATCAGACAAATAAAAAAATGAGGGAGGGGGAAGGGAATCTATCCATTAAACTAGCTTTTGTGCCCTGTAATTGATGTATTGATTTATTAGGGCTCAATAAATGCTGAGTTCCCTCACCTCCCACAGATTTCATTTTCAGGTAAGAGCACTCAGCCCAGAGGATGAAATGCTGCTCAGTACCTGACAGGATCAGGCTGTTAATTAGGGAGCTTTACCTGCATTTTAAACCAAGAGTCTGCATCAATCTATATTATATGGAAACATGTAGTATTTCATCTACTTGATTTGTGGAAATATTATTCTAAAGTAGAAACACAAATTCATAGATTCATGAATAATCAGCTGGAATGCATTCCCTTTTCTTTGTTCAGATGGTTATTTGTGACTACCTGGTATTAATAAAAATGCTTATGACCCTCTAAAGTTTGGCAAAATCATACAATATTCATACTTTATATCCATTATTTTTTCATCACTGACTCACTGACTTTCTTGTTAAAAAGTTTCCATTATTAAATTAGGCAGCAGAAAATGCCCAGAGTGACCTTTCTAATAGATAGCTGTCAGACAGTATTCAGTTTACAAGCTGTTTGTGAACAGCCTATACCAGGGATAGGAAATTATTTGGGCTGGAGGGCCATTTAATGAGTTTTGGCGAGTTGTTAAGGGCTGCTTATGCATGTGCACTCTCACTCATGCTCACACCTCCCTGCAGCTGGCCTGAAATTGGCATCAGAGCAACAGTGGCAGTGGGAGCAGAAGCATGAGCCCACTCAGGGTGTGGCACCTTATCTCTGCGCCTCCATGCTCTCCTCCTTACAGTGCCTAGCTTGGCTGACACTAACAGGCAGGCACAGGGATGAGAACCGCAGCGCACCTGGGAAATGCCCCTGCCTCTTGGCCTTCCTCCCCAACCCACTGTGCAGACCCCAGCTAGGGAGGGTGTGGGGGCAGAGCAGGTGGTTCAGTTCACCCCCCTCACCCAGCCCCCTACCACACAGTTCTGGGCGGGCAGGCAGGGCTCCAGCCTTTGCTGGCATTGCTGTGCGGAAGCACCCGCCTGCCTGCCTGGCACCACAAGGTCAGACTCCATCTCCCATGCTGCCACACAGTGCTGAGCAGGAGGGCAAGGCTGCTTCCACCTAGTGTCCCCTGCTGCACCAGCAGAGGCCAGCACTAGAGCCACTGCCCATGGGCCCACCAATTGATTCTATCTGGCCCGCGGGCAGTAGCACTAGCTCTTGCCTCTGCTGGCACCATGGGCCAGATAGAATCAATTGGTGGGCCAGATATGGCCCATGGTCTGTATTTTGTCCACCCCTGGTCTATACTCTATTAAATCCAGTAAATATTTTCAATTTATTAATAAAGTACATATTAGTTAGTAAATGATTCATGGACCTTAAGCAGACAAAATTAACTGGATCTTCTGATCATAGAATCATAGAAAATTAGGGTTGGCAGGGACCTCAGGAAGTCATTTAGTCAAGCATTTCTCAACCCATGGGTTACAACCCAAAAGTGAGTCACAGGAATATACGAAAGGGTCATGAATAAACTTAAAAAAATGGATCGACAAACTTTAAAAATGGGTTTTCCTTTGAAGGAGAGAAATGTGGGAAACCACAGGTTTCTCCTTGCAGGCTGGCAGAGTTCTAGCCTGCAAGAGACTGCTGGGGGTGGGAGGAGTGGGAGGAGGGTGATAAGGCAGGAGGCACCACATGGCACCCAGGCAGCATTGAGAGTAGGTCCTGCAGCTTCCCGCAGGTAAGTCTTCCCGCAGGCCAGAGGGGAGCAGCAGTGGTGGCTGACCCATAGCAGAGGGTTAGAGCTGTGGTCCAGTGCATGAGCGGCTGGTGGTGGGTGAAGGTGAGGGCAGTATAGCCCTCCCCCCATCCATTACTCCTTGTGCTGCTGGCAGCATGGGTAGTGCAGGTGTTCTGGTGTCAGCAATGAGTCTCACCACCCTGTTCTACCCTTCCATCCCAAGTTCCACCCACAGGGCTATGGAGGCGGCTCCTGCCCATGCCAGTCCAGCCAGGCTGCAGCCCTCTGCCCACTGTGGGTGCACAAATCTGGGAGGTACATGCCCCATACCCCCGCCCCACACATCCATTTTATGCCCCACACACTGTGGGGCTGGGGCCTGTGGGCAGCAGATCGGGAGTGAGGGGCATTGAGGGTGGTGGGGGCTGTGCACTGGAATTGAGGGGCACTGGCAGGGCCAGAGGGCTGTTTTCTTCTTACATTATTTACTCAGTTGGGACTGGCCATCAATGTTTATAAATGGGTCCTGGTACAAAAAAGTTGAAAACCACTTAACTAGTTCACCCCCCTGCTCATAGCAGAACCATCCCCAATTAGACCATCCCAGCCAACACTTTGTCTAGCCAGGTTTTAAAAACCTCCAAGGGTGGAGATTCAACAACTCCTCTCTCTGGGTAGGCTTCTCCAGTGCTTTACTACCCTCCTCGTAAGAAAAATCTTCCTAATATATAACTTAAATTTCCCTTGCTGCAACTTGAGACTGGTGCTCCTTGTTCTGTCATCTGCCACCACTGCGAACAGTCTAGCTCCATCCTCTTTGGAACCACCCTTCAGTTAGCTGAAGGCTGCTATTAAATCCTCCCTAACCAAATACACTCTGACTTGTTCTATTATCAGCTTGTCTACCACCAACTAACACAATTATATCGACAGAAAAAGCAGCTATTTATATTGTTTTTACCAATTAATAAGTAATACAAAAAATTAAAGGCAAGCAATGTGTGTAAACAGAACAATAAGGATATCAATACAAATACAATCCATGCAGTCCCCTTTAACTCTTTGTGACATTTTTCAAGTTTCCAAACTATGCCTTTTGCCAGTGAATTTTTACATTTAGCATACATGGAATTAATATGTTTGTGTTTTTCACTAGATGCAAAAAATATTTGAAAAACTTCCAGGATTCAAAGAAATCCATGTATTAGGATTTAAGTAAGTAAGAAATCAAGTCCCATTTTCTATTTATTGCTAAGATTCCTTTTCTTCACCAAGAGTCCCATTAAAAAAATTAGTTGTGGAAATGCATGTTGTCATAAGTTGATTTTCTGGGACCTTTCACAATGAGTAAGGGGATATAGCATGGACAAATTCCAAATTGGAACATGGACCATTGCGTTATTTAAAAAGATGAAGAAGGAAAAAAGTTCTCATTCCCTCTGGGAAACAGAAATACAGTTTCAGGGAAACATTACAAGGCACATCATCTTTAATGTATTTACTTGTCAGCAGCATTGTATTAACAAACCTCTTAAGCTACTTGAGTAAGAAAAGGGGCGAGGGGCATTGTGCTTGTTTCTTGAAACTGCTTTCTGTGCATGGAATAAATTTTTCTTTACAGAACAGTAAAAATGTCTCCATAACAAGAGCTAAGAAAGTTGCTGCTTAGTGTTCTACAGCAGTGCTGTACCCATTATTTTTACTATATAGTCACACAATGTATGATTTTTTCCAATATATTCCTCCCACCCCCTCCAAACTATGCAGGGTTTTCTATTTTTGAAGACATTCTTGATTTTTTTAAAATTTGCAACACATATTCACTATTACTCCAAGCTGCCTTCTACCTTTTCAATAAAAAATCTGTAGCAGTTTTAGCATGACTATTTATGGCCTCATCAAGATCCTATAACTCACATCAGAAATATAAAGGTGCAAGATATTAACATATTTTAATATGAATAACTTCTTTAAAATATAAGGTAGAAAATATCAGGGCTTGGTCTCCCTATCCAGGGTTCCTTTCCTTTACTTTGTGCATTTTTACCAGAACCTCAGCCAGGCTAAGTTCCATCTGTCAACACTTCCTAACACCTTGAAGAAATGGTAATGAGTTACTTACTCCATCCTAGTTTTCCTCTAAGAATTACTGAGGACAGTGAAAAATGGGCAGGATAGAATGGAAGTTATTTCAACTTCGACTGCCAAAGTAAAGGGGAAAAAACATTGATTACTGAAGAACGGTCAGGGAAACATTTAATATCTTTTCATGATTATTTTAGCTTGAACATGGGGAAAAAAGCATCACAAAGAAGGGCAACTAATTGAAAAAAAATGCCTGAGATGCAAGAAACATGCTTTTCTGGCATGTTCCAAGTCTCCTCTGGTACTGCAGTGAGAATTATGATCTACAGCATCAGGATTGGATAACCTGTCCAGAATTAGGTTTAATAGCTTTCCAGAATTGTTTGTGGATTTGGCTTCCACGCGCTGATTTTTCCAACTTAGCGTAAAATGAATCTCATAAAGGTGATTTTATTTTTAATGTGTACAAAAGTGAAAACATTTGTCTTCATTTTCCCTGTGCTAGTCTGTAGCATTTTATGTGAAGTCAGATGGTTGAAACTGAAATAAAAATTGAGGGGACAATATCCTGAGTATGTACAAGCTGTTGCTAAAAAGCAAGCTGCTGCAGCAATTAAACTGGAGGAGAGACTTTAATTTTAGTAAATGTGGTATATGACAACGATCTTTGTCGTGCTGAACTCAGTTACAGTGAATCTCCTGCTATAACAAACTCCTCCCAAAGTTTTCCCTCCCCATGTCAAATACATACTAGGAGATCAGGCAGACAAGGTTCCTTGAGTGAATTTGATATCTTTTATTAGACCAACCCAAATGCTTGGAGAATAGTTATTAAGCAAGCTTTCGGGTTCAAAAACCCTTCGTCAGGCTCAGGAAGCTGCAGCAGTTGGTGTGTGCTCTTCCTGGATGGAATGAAAAGTAAACAAGCCAGGGGCTGGGCTGGGGAGTCAGTTGCCAGGCAGATTATAATGTATCAAAAATCCAATGTCTATGTTTAGTCCCTGATCTCTAGTATCCACCACTTTTAATAATCAACACTTCCTCCAGATGATGGGAACAGCTGTGGGCACTAAAATGGCCCCACAGTATGCCAACCTTTTTATAAGCCACCTGGAAGAAGACTTCCTCAAGAACTGCACCATCAAACCCTTGCTATACTTAAGATACATTGATGACATCTTCATCATTTGGACTGAGAACCTGCAATCTCTGATTGAGTTCCATCAGAAATTCAACAGTCACCATCCCTCCATCCGACTTTCTTTAGAATACTCCAGCACCAGTACTGAAGAGAACACCCGGGATTGCCACCTCACCAATCTTAAAAAGGCTTTCACCCAGCAAGGACACTCCTCCAGAGAGGTAGATCGCACGTTTGAAAGAGCCACCTGGATACCACGTGAAGAACTGCTGCAGTACAGAAGAAAAACACCCACAAATCGCACACCGCTGGTTATGACCTATCACCCATCCCTTGAACCTGTACGGAAAATCCTCAAAAAATTGCAACCCATATTAGAAAAAGACCCTATTCTTAAAAAGATCTTCCCAGAGCCACCCATCCTAGCCTTCAGACAAGCACCGAACCTCGCCAACCTCATCACTAGAAGCAAACTTCCTCAAGCCCAGAACACACCAAAAGGATCCAGACCGTGCCATGACAAGAAATGCAAAACCTGCCCCCACATCTCCACCACCCCCACTATTACTACACCCCACAACAGAGCCATCAGCATCCCAGGATCTTACAGCTGCACCTCCAGGAATGTAGTATACCTCATCCAATGCACCAAATGCCCTGATGGAAGATATGTAGGAGAGACCAGACAACAACTGCGCACCAGAATGAACGCACACCGGAAATCCATCAAAGACAGAAACACCCAATTACCGGTGGGGGCACATTTCTCACAGGAGGGCCACTCTCTCTCCAATCTCTCAGTCCTGATCCTCAAGGGAAATTTACACAACACTTCCCAGAGACGAGCCTATGAGCTCCATTTCATCAACCTGCTGGATACTAGAGATCAGGGACTAAACATAGACATTGGATTTTTGATACATTACAATCTGCCTGGCAACTGACTCCCCAGCCCAGCCCCTGGCTTGTTTACTTTTCATTCCATCCAGGAAGAGCACACACCAACTGCTGCAGCTTCCTGAGCCTGACGAAGGGTTTTTGAACCCGAAAGCTTGCTTAATAAGTATTCTCCAACCATTTGGGTTGGTCTAATAAAAGATATCAAATTCACCCAAGGAACCTTGTCTGCCTATATCCTTAGACCAACACGGCTACAACCTAAACCCCTACTAGGAGATCACAACTTTTGTGGGATGAACTCAAATCTCAAGATATAGTAAAGAATCCTAGACAGCAAGTATGTTCATGGATATGCTGCTTTCCACTTGGCTTTTACTCTCTGCCATGTGCCACAATTATTCATGGAAATTAAATACACTTTGCAGGTTCTGCCTGCAATAAGTTTAAGATGTTAAGTGATTTAACTGCTTCACCCCTCTCTATACTGCCTTATGGACATTAATCACCATGAATACACCAGGAAGTAGCAAAAAAAAAAATACTACCATGTACTATACAGAATTGAGCTGTTTTCATGAGCTTAGAATAGGAAGTCATTATAGTAAGTGCTAGTCCTTCCACCATCCAAAACACACAAAACTATCAGTCTAGTGCCAATATTCCATGCTGGCATCCCAATAGACCACTGGCATTTCAAAAGGTCACCAACCTGTTCTTCTGAAGCCTAGAAGCTGTAAAAAGGATCAGCAGTAAAACGATTAAAGATATCATGTAAGCTTTACACCAAGTACACACTAAAAAGGCCTGATTCTACCGTGCAGTTTCCTGACAGGTTTGGGACTTATATTTTTTAAATTTATTTCATTCTTCCTCCACAAATTAATTCCTTTCTGTATAAACTAAGTGTTTGCACATTGCAAGAGCATATATACAACCCCTGACGGGCAGAGTTTTGCAGAGTAGCTGACATTCACTGCATCTTGTTCTGGTTATCCAAATAGCTCTAAAAAGCACATAGATAGATCTCCAGTCCGAGAAGGCAAAAGCACTTTACGAATGAAGAGGGGATATCATTGAGTCCTGGACTATCAGCACTGTTCCCTA
>NW_005841955.1:1182062-1185944 GCF_000455745.1 Alligator sinensis
ACACAGAAATCTGCATCTGTAGCAAACTGCCCTGCAGCAACTCACAGTCTTTCCAAAAACCTGTCAATAGTACATTAAAAATATGCTAGAGGCAAGGATTTCTTAGGGTGATATCTTTTACTGGACAAATCGTAGAGCTGGGATATGCTTTCATTCTGAAAATTGCATTGTTTATCATTTTCTACTGAAGTACATTCCAACCAAGCCAGCTGCCATTTAAGGACCAAAGCATGTCAAAATATACCCTGTCAAATGTCAAATTTAGGGCTCCAAAAGTTCAGAGATCAGTTCTTGTCCTGTTATCTTGCTCTAAGTCCACAGACAGCACAATGACTAATCTGAAGGAGGCAGAAAGTGCATTGCCTTTGCAACAATAGAGTATTATGGATCAACAGTGATATGTTCTAAAAGGGTTCTAGCTCATTCTTCCTTAACTGATTGGAAGGCTGCTTTGCTGAGTGTGCTGCAGAAGTTCGGTACAGGGCAATTGCATTCATATGGAAGCTTGAGGACACCATTACAACTGGACCAGAGGATTCACCAGGGAAATAAAGACAATCTTTTCTCTGCTGTTGCACTATCAAATGTCATCACTCCTGCAGGAGTGTACATGGCAGATAATTAATGTCAGGTTCCCTCTGAGACTCAGATTTGGATAGCAGCCAAATATTATTTCAGTTCCGTATTTCAGTAGCTTCTCTATAGAACGCAGTGAACTCCACTGTAAAGGTGCAGATTAGCAGTGACAGCACCACAAATGGCATCACTTGTAGAATAAATGGGGAAGTAAATCTTTCAGCTTATTCCATACAGCGAAGCTGCTGTTCCCCTTCTCAGCTCAAACTTGGCCATCATCTAGAGAGGAAAATGTAATGATCAAAAGCAGGTTGTCATTTTTGCATTAAAATAAGGATTATAAGACAGGTAGAAAACAAATTCTTTTGAAATGTTTCTGATGTATGATTGCATAGCATACTAGTTTATATGCATCTCTTTTTTTTTCTTATGCAATCCTGTATCATGCCACATCTTGTGTGATGAAATGAAGACAGAAGAAGGAAAAAGATGGGTAATGTGGCTACAAGCTTCTTTAAAAAAAAATTGTAAATTATTTTGCTGTAATGAATATGCATTAATGTGGCAAAGTGAATTAATTTTGTCTTACAGAACCTGGGATATAAATTAGTAGCATGGTTTTTGGCTTCATTTGAAAAATGTGTGTGCTCAAATGGTACCTCTTTAGGGACAGAAAAATGCTTTATCCTAAACTGCTATACTAGATAAGCAAGTTAGCATTGATTTGAACAATTAAAGATACCTCCCACCCACCATGAGGTCTAAATAGGGAAAACGGCATACTTGAAACTATGTTTAAAGTAGTATTTTTGTCATGGTCAGCTGCTTGCTTGTTCTTTTTGGATCTGAGTTGCTCCTTCAGTTCCCAAGTCAAATAAAAGTACAGAAAGACTAGTTGTGCTGTTGAGAATAGTCTAATAACAGGCACAGTGGTCTTGCCTAGTAATATAACACCTGTAATAAGCTGCAGAATCTTTCCGTAGTACGTAAGAGTGCTGTGGATAATAAGATTTATAGTTTACATATAATTTACAACAAAAAATTGCCTACCCTGTTAGCTGGATTTTTGCCACATAGTATAAATGTAAATATATAGTGCATACCAGATAAGGCAATTCCTCTCCCTTCGGTTATCCATCATTGCAGAAAACTGTTTAACAAATTGTATTTTGTTTTAGAAATTATGGCCACATCCAGATGAACATGACCATGCTGTATGTGGTGACACACACACATCTATGGTGCCACATACATGGTCTATGGCCATACCATACGTGGTGACACCGCACATTCAGCTATTCTCTGCACTGTAAGGGAGCAGCGTGGAGGGAGGAGGTGGTGGGGGGTCTGACCCCTGGACATCTTGGGGTCAAAAACCCCACATACAAAAAAAAGTGGTGCAGGCACATGCAGGGGCAGCACGCAATTCTCAAAACTAGAACCTGGCCAGCTGGAGCAATACTTTGGCTGCCAGCTATGGTCCATGTGGCAGGATTGCTGCTGCTGCAGCCCCAGGAGGCCCCCAGGTAAGGCTGCTGGGGCCAGTACAGTGCTGGCCCCAGACTCCCCTACACCACCCAGGGTAACCTGCCACACACCAGAGAGCGCATGGTACAGGTATTCCCCAGGGACAACTAGCAGCAGCACAAGGTGTCCTGTCACTAGTTGTCCCTGGAGAATCAAACATCTGCACTCATGTGGCGTGACCTTTTTGTTAGTTTTTGATTATGTAAATTTGCTGCGTAAGTGACAGATTAAGAGGTCAAATTAATCTAAACAAGTATGTTACTTTAGCTGTTAAACAAGTACATCCAGTACAGAAGCAGAATATACATCTTTATACAGACTCCCGTGTCAGAAATGTTAACCAATTTTGGCCTCTCCATTTCTGATTCCATTCTCCTTTTGATCTGGACATTTCTCAGGTGGTATCAGTCAACATTTTTTGTTTGAACTAGCTCAGTCCACTCCTTTTCTACCAGCATTTATCATTATAAATGATTTTGACGTTTTTATAAACCATCATACATATTCCAACAATTGTGATCACAATTGGAGTAGGTCTGCTTGACCACAGTTATGACAACGCTCTTTGTCTATATGCTTCAGTGATGATGTGGAAAGAGTAACTTGACATTTAAAAGGCTAATTTGCCTTGTACACATATCTTTGGCTGCTCTCTTGAGAGGCAATAGTTTTTGCTGAGATGGAACCTGTGGCAATGTCCACATGTCCTCTATAAACTAAATTAAGATCATCAGACCTTTTCACATAGACTGCTATATAGTCATTGCAAGCATGGACTTAGTGTTTGATCTAGTGGCCTAGAATAAAAGACTTCATGTGCAATGGCCTCTCTCATCAGCTCTGAAGAACACAAGCTAACATTTAATTTCAAATTTATACATTTTTCTTTAATAGTTTAAGCCCATCAGTTTGTGCATATAATTTTAAAATCTCAGTGATGGTAAAAGTAATGTGGAAGCATCATCTAGATAACAAGAAACAAAGACAAGTGTAATTACATAATTTTGATGGAATCTTTTTGGTATACTGGGAACCCACAACAATCCTATGCAAAAATTTTCATTGACACACAAATCATTATCTTGTTGTTGGACATTGTTGTACTCTTGCGTTGCAGGTCAAGCAGCACCATAGCACGATATATTGTAAATTTTGAGAAAGAAAGCTCAGAAGTAAAAGGATCTGGGCGTGATCTCCCAACTATTGGCTCAAATAAAGTTGAAAGCGGAAAAAACCCTCTTACCACAAAGGAGCAAGAAGAAATAGCACCAATTAAACTCACAATAACAGATCTTCAGAAGCTGGTTGCCATGGCACTACAGGAAGACAAATCCTTACCAATGGACCTTGGAACACTACAGTTTATTGATGGTCAGTAGACAAGTGAAAAAAAGGAATATAGATATAAATCTGCCTTCTATAAATGTATATGTTTTAAGTAAGGATCTCCTGGCTTCCCTTAAAGATTATAGGTGCTTGCAGAATTAAAATAAATAAAGAAATAAACCCAGCGCTTTATTTTAAACTCGTCACGTTCCTGCACTGAGTCCCGGATATGTCCAAAAGAGGCAGCACATTACTTCAACCCAGTTCACCTGACATCTGTAAATATTGGGCACTTTAGTGGGGCTTTTTTGGCACTTTTATCTAATAGCCGATTGAATCAACTATTAACTAAAAGCATCAAAAAGTCATGCTGAAGCACCCAATCTTTATTGACGCTGCAGAGCTAGATTGAAGTAATGCTCTGCTTCTTTCAGCAAAGTGCTGGAGGGGGGG
>NW_005841955.1:1185975-1215133 GCF_000455745.1 Alligator sinensis
GGGGGTTAACACCTGCAAGCAGCCTATATCTTTTGAATTTAAGATACTCACTGCCTAACTTCAAAAGAGCTCACTATTCCAAATAGAATTTAAAAAATATGACAGTCCTTAATTTTATTTTAAATAAAATCAGTTAAAGTACAGATTAAGATTTATATTTTATTCCTCTATTTGTTGGTGATAATCTATTTATTGAGTGTGGGTAGATGCTTCTCTTAGTAAAACAAGAAGGTCAAGTGATCATTTTAGTACCATCTAACAGGTAGATTTTCTGAATCTCTCCAATTCTGCGTCTTGGGCAGCAAGCCAGAACTGAAAACAGCTCTGTTGAAAACATTTAAAAATAAAACTTGAAAACTTGCAATGTTAAAATTAAGTTTTTTCCCGCACTTGTAATTGATATTTTTATCCAAATACCCTTAAACTGTTTGCCAAAATAATTTTAAAATACATCTTCTAATATAGCTACATGTTCTTAATTAAAATCTTTTTGTTAAATAATAAAGATGATTAAAGTTAATATTATTTTAAAATATCAATTAACAAGTGTGGAAATTTTGTGAAAGGTAAAAATGATAAGATTGTCAGTTTTGTTTCGTTTATTTTCTTTGGGGGGAGACTTGATGAAAAAAATCCATTAAAAAAAAAAAACTAGCTTTTTGCTTATTTGTGCCTAAATTGGTTTTATCCCACTCCTTGAATTAGGAATGGGTCAGTTCTCCACAGACCTCTCACATTTCAGCTGAATACATAATAAGCAAAAGGCTACGTATAAACTCCAGCTTTACTTATGGTTGCAATTAAAAAATGAAATGTACTCCTCTCGTCCATTAACATTGACTTTTCATTGTCATCTGAAAGAAGACAATATGAAATTATCCTACTGAGATTTGGTGAAGTAATTCACATAACTGAAATACTGAGAGGTAGTTAGCCATGTTAGTCTTAAATCAAGCAAAAGGCAAGACAGAGTTGCACCCTGAAGACTGGCTAATTCAGCGATGTATAAGCTTTCATAAACAAGAGCTTGTTTTTCAGATGCTATCTTAGAACTGGAGTATTAACATGGATGGTTATGGCTTGCTGAGGAAAGATGGGCAGGGAGAAATGGAAATTTGCTTTGCATATTAAAAATCTACATGTTTGTTTTGAAGTGCAGAATGAAAGTGGAGGTATATGTGTTAAAAAATCACTGGGTTAAGGTGAAAAGGGAAAAGAGTGAGGTGCCCCAGTTGGTGTCAGCTATAGACATTCAAAATCAGGAGGATCCTTTTCTTTTTTTTCTTTTTTTAAACTAACTAACTGAAGTATTCAAATCACAGGACCTAGTGGATATGGGAGACTTATTACCAAGATGACTCCTGGGATTGTGACACAGTAGTGCACAAGACAGTCTAGCAAGTTCTTACAATTTGCTGGGTAAAACCTTTTCTAGTAATAGTAGAGAAACTGACTGGGGGAAGGCAGTCATTTCTTACTATCAGGCAGGAATTCATTGAATATCTGAAAGTCAGGTCCTTGGCAGATGTTACAAATATGATTCAGTTAATCACTGTTTAAGCAGTAATTAATCAGTTAATCACTTCTTAAGTAGTAACCTGGCCACACATTCATGCAGTTAATGGCACAATAAAACAGGGAATAAGCCACAAATTTATTACACAAAATAATAATGCCTTAAATAATTCCCATCATGCCTTAAACTGAATGCTTGTCCAGATTGATCAACTGACCAATGATCCCAGCCTAGGGTGCATAGGAAGCCATTGGCTCCAGTCACCCCCCGGGGGCTGAGAGCACTAGTCAGCTGATGAGCGCTCCCAGCCTCAGGAGCATACCAAAATCAAGGGCTCCAATGCACTCATGAGGCTGAGAGCCCTCATCAGCTGACTAATACTCTGATCTGGGTGCCCCAGGCAGCTGGCTTGCTCCTTGCCAATGCAGGGGCAGCCTGGAATCATAATAAGGCACAATTGGAACCTGATCCCTGAGCCCACAATTACACCTCCTGTCTTGCATGTGTAGCACAGCAGGAGGCACAATGATTGGAATTGCAGATCATATCGCATCATGTCCTTAACTAAATGTCTGCCAGGGGCCTTAGAGGCAACTTGTGTGGCACTGATCATGAAATAATAGCACTTATGATCCTATATTAAGGAAGAAGGGAAAACAGAAAATTTAAAACATTGGTCTTCAGAGGACTGACTTCCTCTCATTTTAGAGCCATGGACTGACATACTGTATTTAATCAAATAGAAGATGACCTTGATTATAAGGTCACCCCCTAATAATTAGATTCTCTATATGGAAAATTGATGAATTGGTTATCACTTTCCAGGTATAAAATCTAATTATTGGAGATTTGTCTTAAATTTGTCTACCTCCCACTGCTACAGCAAGGAAACTAAATTGGAAGGGGTCAGTTAGCCCTTTTTTTGCTTTCTGCTTCCCCCCCAAGATTTTCCCCTGGCAACCTGTTCCCCCTCTCTCTACTGTCGGACCTTGCTCTCCCTGAGCACATGGAAGTGAGGGGCAAATTTTAAAACAGTAACCTTGAAATTAAACATGGCTGTAACAATTTGCATACCCATGCACTTAGTTTATCGACAATTGATGTGTGTTACCTCTTTTTTTGAAACTTTGAAACTGCTGCAAGTTTTACGCAGGTACTCCATAAACACTTTTGAGCAGCACTTTGGCATCTGCTTATATGTAATATGAATTATGTATGGTATTGGTCCAAAGCCAAAGGCTCATGATTTACTCCATAGTTCACTGAGCTGGGCTCCATCAGTCAACAGCATTTCAAGCCATGGTGACTCCATGACTGAGTACTGTTTGGTATGTGTGTGTATCCCAGATATCTCCCACAAAGGATGTGTGCGCTAATTAGCCCCCTGCTCTCAACCAAAACCAGGTGTTCTTGTCACAAGTCCTAGGATGCTCCAAAAACATATATGTAGGTGAGGCGCAGGGCAACCTGATCTGGCTTCACCCCACGGAGGGTGGGACCACACTAATCATATACACCAGGCGGAGAGAAGGGCTGACAGAGAGATTCTGGGCGAGTATTATGGCTTACCACGACTATAAAGAGAGTTGGCAGGGAGGAGAACTGAAGTCAATGGGCACAGGCTACACTAACCTGTTCTTGTAGTAGGTTCCTAACAGTAATGTTTGCCAAATGTGGGTCATATGTTTTAT
The DNA here is from genome assembly GCF_000455745.1 of Alligator sinensis. Classification (NCBI taxonomy): domain Eukaryota; kingdom Metazoa; phylum Chordata; order Crocodylia; family Alligatoridae; genus Alligator; species Alligator sinensis. Next base: position 1,189,183 of record NW_005841955.1, read on the forward strand.
AGTCATGCTCAGTGTTGGCTGCATTTAATCAGCTTCATAGTTGGCTTCCATTGCTGAGCACATGTTGCTTTGGCAGCAGTTTAATGATAAACAATGTATTTAGTGAGATTTTGTTGTATGTGATTATAAGATGAGGGGGCTTTTTTCCCCCATGCCAATTTGGAGGCGGGCTGAGGGAGGGAGAGGAGAATCTTTGTCTTGTATTTGAATAAATATATTTAAGAATTTAAAAAATGTGTTCATATGCCAAAATATTGGAATGACTGCCACTGAGCCAGTTTTTAGCAGCCAGACACTGGGCGCGTTTACACATGCCCTAGACTGTGCAGTAACCACTATTACTGCACAGCCCTGGTGGTGCACAGGTCACTTGCAACCTTACTGCACAGTAGCAATAAGCTACTATATCACGATTCATGCCTGTCGACACTACAGTGCCATAGCAACAAGCTATGTCTCCACAGCTCATTGCTACAGTGACATAGCATTTCATGTAGACGTGCACACTGTGTCTAAGCTTTATGCCCTCTCTAATAATGAAAATTAAATATAGTAAATAAAAATACCTTCTAAAATATTTTTTCTTTCATTAGGTGACCCTAGTCCAGCAACAGTGGATTGGATAGGAGTCAGCTTGGTCATTGAATATAGTACTGGAACCCCTATGTTAAGTGGAGCTATCACTGTTCCTGAAGATTTCAGTAATTTTATTTCACCAAAACCTATATTTTCTACTGAACTATCTAAGTCCAAACCTTTTACAGAACAGGAAATTGAAGACATAAATGTTATTACTGATCAGCATAGCTTCACAGTGCCTTTCAGTATTCTAGATAGCACTGATAGTCCTGTAAAACCAGAGGACTCCGTTTTACTTCCTCCATCAGATGAATCAGCCAGCAGTGATTTAAGTCCAGAAGAATCTGAACTGCCAACTGTGCAGGTTATCACACTGGCAGCCTATACTGATGGTAGATATACACCACCTAATTTTCTGCAAGACAGTGATCAAAAGAGTGAAGCGGAAAGGAAGAAAGACCAAACTATTAGCGCAGAATCAACTCATAAGGAAGGTGACCAAGATCTTTTTGGACAAGGTAAGTTGTAAAACTTCATCTTTTACATGAAGTTAAAGAGAGCTGCCTTTATTGCACATAAAAAAACCAGTTTAGTGGGTACTCTAGATTTTTCCTTACATTTGCATGTTGAGTTGCATCTGACTGAATGTCTCTATCAAAGTACAAAAAAAAATCCTTCCTGGGTTTGTTTGTTTGTTTTGCTGCCTATTCCAAATGAACTTGTCTTTGAAGATTATTAAAGTGAAAATCACAAATTCTTAAGGTAAGCCAGGATTTTTGTAAGGGATTCTTCCCCCTCATATATAAATTTCTACAACAGAAATCAATACCCTCTGGGATCAGCTCAGCAGGCTCTATGTTCTAAGGCAGGGGCAGGCCGGATCTGACTGGCAGTGGACTCCATTTCCCAGCAGCCCCTGCCTGCATGGCTGGGGCCAGGGTTTCCATGGAGACTGGCCCCAGCAGCACTGGCAGGCAGCAGCAGCAACAGCCTCTTCCTGGTGGGGGGACTGACGGGGGCTGTGCTGCGGGCAGGAGTAGGACGGGCTCAGCTGCCGCTGCCCGTGGAGGGTGGACAGTGGTGGTGGTGGCAGCAGTGCCCCTGAGAAGGGTAGCTATGGGGGGCTATGGGTAATTTTTGGGTGGCTATAAGTTCTGCTAGTGCTGCCCCTGCTGGCAGAGTGGACGGCAGGGTGCAGAGCTGCTCTGGAGCCCAGCTGGGATCTTGCAATCCAGTGACAGAGCGATCCAGACCAGTGCAGAGCCAGTGCACCCCTTGAGAGTGTGGCCTGTCAGGCCACGCTCCCTGTTTAGGCAGTGGGCAGGGGGGCAGGCAGGAGCGCTGGTGACCTCCCTGCAAGTGCCAGCTGGGGAGCCGTGGGACTTCTGGAAGCAGCATGGCTGCTTTTTGGTGAGTGGGATCAGCTGCAGGGAATGCAGCCTCCCCCCCCCCGCCCCCGACTCAAGAGGCACCAGTTGCCCATGGACAGAGCCATGATCTACAGCCTACACGATCTGGGCAGCGCCATGCAGGCAGTGGATCATGGCTCTGCCCCTGTTCCTGTCCACGCTCCAGCCTCACACTATCACAGCATGGCGGCTACTGAGGTCTCCATGGAAACTGGTCCCAGCCACACGGGCAGGGGCTGCTGGGAAATAGAGTCCGGCCACCGGTCAGAGGCACCATTTTGCTCACCCCTGTTCTAGGGGGCAAGAAATGCTTCTCCTCATGAATCAACTGTAAAATATACTTGAAATTGGAGTCTGTAATGACAAAATTGCCATTAATAAAAGTTTTTGCAAACACATTGTCCCTTTTGCTTATGCTGAGAAGCACTTTTCCTCTTTCAAAACTCTCAGATTGCTGAGCTGATCAAAAATATAGTTCCCATTTAAATAGTAGTAACAACATCAGCAGAAAATTATAACATTTACAGATGAAAATCTGGATTCATTTCTCATTCACTTACTGATTTGTGGACCCTGTATCACAAATCTACATGGTATGCCTGGATTTTGCATTTTGCTAAGTAAGTGGAAAATACTGTAGCCAGATAGCTTCCTATTTGCTACTTTTCTAAAGCAGCAAAGCAGCATTATTTCTTCAAAATACAGAATATCTTATGCTGAAGAAATTTGTTCCACTTTTCAAACCTCAGATGATGAAGAATTTGTTCAATGTGTTGAAATACATTTATTACCAAATATATGTACCCCAGGTTGTCTTCTTTGGAAGAATCATCCAGCTGCAGTGTAGAACCATAGCTCCCTGGTGGAGTCTGCTATCTCAGCACCACAATGGGAAATTTTAATTCCATTTTAATTCCATATGCTTAAATGATGCTGAGTAACAATATATCTCTCACGTAATAGTTCATATTATGCACTAACTTTTATAATGAAAAAAGAATAGATCCAAACTGAAGTGAAAGACAGCAGAAAAGGAAAAGAAATAATTTGCTAATTTAGTTTTATTATACAAATTCTTCCCAGATAACATGGAACCATGATTTTTTTCATTAATGTTGTTTTAGCTAGTTATATTATCTTGCTCATGAAAAAATATTATGGAATTTTTAAAATTGTGGATGGATGTAGATTTTGCCCTCAGTATAGCAATGTTACCTTTGAGTTGTGTGCTTCAGTAGTATTTGCAAGTGCTGTGCACCTTGTGGGAATGAGCCATTTATGCACAGTAGAACTGAAAGTTGTAGTAAAGCTTATCCAGTTTTGGCTTCTCATTCCCACCCAGCTTTGACATTGGCTATGTTAGAGCCTAAAAGTCCACAAAAAGCTAGTTGTCAGGGGTATTTTTCGAAATATGAGGTGTAATACTTGTCATTCCTGTTTATCTGTCTACTGTATTCAAGGACAGAGTCTTGTCTAATGGTGGACTATGTTATAAAGACTCCAAATCAGAGATTCTGAAAGCATCTCTGCTGAAGATAGAGAGATTGTATAGGGAACAAAATTGAAAAGCTTTTGCCCTTTTCACTACTTCTGACAATTCCAGCAGTATTCCATCTGCACAGTATTCTTTGGAGTTTGTTTCCTCCAGTTATTCATACTTATTATAGTATTTTATTTATATTTGAAATATTTAAAAATGTACAGCTTTTATGTCATGAATGTTCTTAAAGACTATGTTGCTGATGATAGTCTGCAAAAAGAAGGCAAAAAGAATTGGTGGGGGGCATGTTTAGAAGCTCCTGTCTTTCTACCCCAAACATGGTTGCATTTCAGTTATGGACGTGTTCGAAAGAGGTAGAAAAGCCCTTCAGGATTGTTTTGATGTAAGATTGCTTTATCTCTTACTAACTATTGATCAGATATTCAAATGAGTGGAGAAAAACACAGGGATAGGTTCCAAATGACAGACTACATCTTTGGTAAACCCAAAGCAAGGGTTTTTCAAGTGTACCCAAGACAGGACTCTGCTTTACAATCCTCAACTTCGTGTAGTTTCTTCTTAGTCAACCCACAGGGTTCAACTCATCCTCCCAGCATTCCACAGTGAGAGACAAAGCGGGCCCAAAGAGAGACCTCACTGTTAAATCCTTAGCGATCCTCTTGCCCCATAGCCATAGGTACAAGAGCCACCAGCAAAATCTAAGCATTCTTGTGAGCTGCCTTTAGTTCTGACAGTTCCTATAAAGTACTGGATATTCATGACCTATGTGCTACACCAATCAAGCTAACTGTACCTGCCTGACATTGTGAGGAAAAATTATTTTTGTCCCTGGTAGGAGTAAAATCCTTCTTGATCCCCAAAGGGGATGATCAGTCAGACCCATGGACTCCTAAAATCCTAATGAATAATTTATTAAATAAATAGCAGTTCCTATGCTATGGATAGAGGGCAGGACATGGAAGCTAGAAACACCCAGAAACAAGCAAATATTTCTAGTTTTCCCCTCCTTTGAAATTTGGACAATCAACTTGCCTACTTTTTCTAGCTAGTCAAAGGGAGGAAGGGGCCTATACTTTCCATTTCACTCCCATCTTCCTCCTTCTGTGGATTCTTCCTCACCTGCAATCTAATCAAGTCTCTCACCCAGTGAGACAGACTGTCAATTAATAATTCTCTTTCCCTTTGATATCTGTCTCTCTCCTTTCAAACCAACTGACCTTTTAAGAACTTTCTTCATAGCGCACGTTTGTCTATGCAACTTGCTGTGCAGCAGGCATAACCCTTGCTGTCCATTGATTTAATCTCCTCTTCTATATCCTTTTTATGACATCCTTATTACCATATCCCAACAAATTTTACTTACTACTCTCTGCATTTGCTCATAACTAACTCTGTGGAAATTCAAGATCCTGATTTTTCCCTTCTTTGATTTATCTTTTACTCTAACTTATAAATCCAACTATATTATATTTCCTATTACTGAGGCTGCTCAAGTCCATGAGTAGTCCAAGTGAGAGCTAAGTTAGGCATAGTGCTGAAATACCTGTTAAATGAGGACTGCAATCAACTCAAAACACACTTCAGTTCTACGTCCCTCCCTTACATACTGTCATGGGATGCTCTACAGTGGCCATGGACAGGTGTTCTTTTCTAGCAGAATGAAATTCTTACCACAAAGAAATAGTCCAGGAGCTGTAGTGTACATGCCAGGTGAGCTCTTTAGCCAGGGGACACAGGAAGACTCCTTCATAGATGATTCATAGATGCTAGGGTCAGAACGGACCTCAACAGATCATCAAGTCCAACCTCCTGCCTGGGCAGGAAAGAGTGCTGGGATCAGATGACCCCAGTCAGATGCCTAGCTAGATGCCTATCCAGCCTTCTCGTAAAGACACCCAAAGTAGGGGAGAGCATCACCACCCTTGGAAGCCCATTCCAAATTTTGGCCACCCTTACCGTGAAGAAGTTTTTCCTGATGTCTAGCCTAAATCTGCTCTCTGTCACTTTGTGACTTGTTCCTTGTTACCCCAAGAGGTGCCCTGGTGAACAGTGCATCTCTGATTCCTTGCTGTGCCCCGCTAATTAATTTGTAGGTGGACACTAAATCACCTCTCTACCCTCTCTTGCAAAGGCTGAAGAGGTCCAGGTCCCTTAGTCTCTCCTCATAGGGCTTGGCCTGTAAACCCTAAACCATACAAGTGGCCCTCCTCTGGACTCTCTCAAGGCTATCCACCATCCTTCTTAAAGTACGGCAGCCTGGGCTACTTCCCTTACTTGACAGCCTGTCTTCACCCCTGCCTGAGAAGGGGCAGGCTGTCAAATGGCAGTTGGCAGCTGCTGAAAAGAGGTTTCATCCCATGAAGAATTTCCTCCCTGCCCTGTCCCCTTCCCACCAAGCAACTATTACTGGGATGGGGAGCCATTCATCCCAGCAGGAACCCTCCCATTTCCCCCAGCAGGAAAACATCTCCCACCACGAGGTCACCTGCAGCTGTAACCAGGGGAGTACAGAAGACAGGGGACCATTCTCCTGCAGTGGCAATGCTCTCCTAGCCTGTCACCCCCTCCCACGCTCCTGAGTGGACCCAGGCTGGGGGCGACATTCTCCCATACCACCAATCCTCCTGAAGCCTTGCAAGGGCTACCACCATGGAGTGCAGAGGGTGGATGGCCACGGGCAACCCTCCTATGTTCTCTCTGTAGGAGAACACCTCCCCCCAACCCCACCAGTCAGCTGACTGGCAGGAGAGGGACAGCAGGCAGCTGCCATGACTACCTCAATTATTGGAGAGGAAGGTGCAAAAGTGGCTGAAAGTAAGCTTAGCCTCTTTACCCCTGCCAAGCTTCAGGTGCTGTGCTTCAGTTTGTACTGATGGAATATAATTTCTACACAAAATTAGGGAAATTACAATTATATATAGGCCTGTGCGCAATACTCAGAGCATGATGCTAAAGCTTTAAATGTTAAAGGGTGTTTACATATGAGGGTTCAAATGCCACCTAGTCCAGTGATTCTCAATCAGACACACTGGGATGCCTTGAGATCCTTTCAAGATTGCCACACAATGTTAGCATGTTTAGGTGTGCAAACGTGAATCATGCAATGAGCCCAGAGATGTCAAATAGGAATCTAGAGTGTTAAAAACATTCTGAGCAGTTGTTTGCTTTCTGAGTTTTGGCCACAAAAGCATTACTCTTACATACTGTCATGGGACGCTCTACAGTGGGTAATAAAGCATTTCTCTATTATTTTTCTGTAGTAAAAAAACAAGTGAAAACTAAGAGCCTGTGTTTTCTGAGGGGTGTCTTGAATCTATCTGCCTCAAGTCTCAAAGGCTAAGAACCACTGCTCTACTCAAACATGGCTCCTGTTCACTGTAGTTTCTTCAGAAATTATCTGCTATGATACTTTTATTTTTTTCTTTGCAAGGGGAGCAAAGGTGTCCCTGTCTCTTTCTCAGATCGCTGCTAGCTAGCCTGACACCCATGATTTTGTTTCTTCATATTTTGGCTTCCCATTTAAGTTTAACACATCTTACCAAAATTCCTCCATGTAAATGATTTTCTGTTTTCTCTATTTCTTTTTACAATCTTCCATACCAAACAGATCATATATATACAAGTCAAAGGGGAAAACCCACATGAAACCTTAGAAACTGACAAAGAAATAATAAAATACCTCTATTCTGAGTTAATGGAACTTCTTAAAAAAGAATAGAGTACATTTTAATTTAAAAGCCTTTAATACATTTTATTACATAGGTGAGTATTTGCCTCAAAATCCCTAGCATTGTACGCAAAATAGTATTTCTGGTAGCATCATTCCCAGTGATACAACCTTGGCATGCAGTTATGGAAGATGGTTTTGTCCCTTTAGTATATAATGGTCAGCACTCATTGCTGGCCACAATCCAAACATTTTTCTATTATATGTGTATACATTTCTATAGTCATTGGCCTGAATTGGCCTCCTAGCTCCCTAGAAATGCCTATGAAAAGGAAAACCACCCTATGAAGACCTCCTCACAGTTTTCCTAGGGTCATTGCAGAACAGCTGAATTCTACTGATATTACCATATTTGGAGAATTCTTCCAAGCTCCAGATCATCCCCAGCAGCCTGCTGGTTCATGACGGTAAAAAGTTCCCTTTAACCTGACACTCCACTTGCCAGGATCTTAGACATGAGATCTAAAAGGAAAGCACATTATTGGTCTCTCACAAGCACTACAACAGATTCTTCAGGGTTTGGAATTCACACCAGGCTACGACCAGACACAGGGAAATTTTTCATTTGCCAGTCACCAGTATCAAAAGGTAAGGACTCTTCTGTTTTCAGTACTATTTCTTTCAGTTTTCATGCATTCTATTATATCAAGCTGACAAGCTTCTCTTCATTATTTTCCATCAGATTCTCTGTGCACACTTGCACCGTTTCTAATTATCACTGAGTGCAATTAGATGGATGAAGAATGCTTTTCATTGGGATGCTACCTGATCTGCTCCTCTACTGGACTGAATAAGTAAATCTAGCCAATATATATCAAGCTTTATAATAAAGACTTTGATTAGTCTGAAGAAGCCCAATACCATGGCTTGGTCCCATGGCAGCCCCAAGCCCCCCCCCATGGGATGCCAGGCCTCTTCTCACCAGGTCCTGTACTGGAAGAAAGGGTCTGTGGGCCCAATCCAGCCCTCAGGGCCAGCCCTGCACCATTCAAATGGCCCATGGACCAGTCCCACACCATGCATCTAGCTCATGGGGCCAGACTAATTTAATGCCCCTGACCTAGATAAAAGGCCCGGAGCTAATGGAAATCTAGTACCTCAAGGCAGGCAAAAATCTGGGTATCTTCCTCTTCCACTCAGGAAGGTACTTTTGGATCTGGGTGGATTTCATGACAAGGTGGAAGAGAAGAAATATTCTGAGCTAAGTAAACATACCAGCTAAAGCTGGGGGAAGGGAAGGAAGGAGTTGGGAATAAGAGTTTAGGACAGCCACTGCTATGCTCTCCCTCACCCCATAAGACCCAGAGTAGGGTAAACCTAGAGGATTCAAAGGGAGCAGCTTGTCCTCCATCCTGCTCTAAAAGTGTGAGTGAAAAGGGCATCCCAGAGGCCACAGCATGTAACTATACACCATGCAGCAACTACTCCCTCTCCCCACAACAGCTGCAACCAGTGACAGACTTCATAACACCCTCTTCAGCAATCTATGCAGCTCTAAGAGTTAGATGGAGTTTTTTAATACAGAAAAGTTTATAGCATAAAAATTGCCTTAGACATATTCCCTCAGTAAAACTTCCTACAGAATCCTAAGAAAAGGATTTGCACTCTACTAACCTAGGGATAGGTACAATTGTTGCTATTTGAGCCCCAAATACTACCAAATGGAAGATAAATATGCAAAAGCAACATTTTCTAGTAATTTTACTAATAACTATGAATACATCACACAACATGAAAAAGTGTGGTGGTGATGTTGTTGCTGTGATAGTCCAGGAAATATGTAAGAGGCAAGAATTCTTGTGGGCGATATTAAATTGTGTTTGCTGTGTCTATCCCAACCATGCAATTGGTCCAATAAATGATATCACCCACAAGAATATTGCCTGTCACAATATACACAAATGTACTTGTAAGCCAGCCTTAAAAATGCTATCTTTGGGGATACAGAAATTAGGGAGCAAATTTGTACCCAGTTCCCTGAAGACCTGCAGTGGGCCCCTGCCACCACCTGGGAGAGCTACAGGCTTCCCCTGAATACTAGCCCAGGGCTGGCAGGAAGCACTGGCCCCCCCAGGAGCTTCCTTTGCTGGGGTGGGGACAATGTCCCCCTGCCAGCAGCAGCTCCTAGCCCTGCCTCCCTGCTCAGGGGCATGAGGCTTGGAAAAAACTGCAGGGGAGAGGCAAGTCTGAACTCCCTGCCCCAATCTACCAGTGGGGCAGCTAGCAGCTAGCTTGCTGCTAGCTGCCCACCAGCACATCAGGGTGGGGGGCTGGGACCTGTTCCACCCCTGCAGCTCTTTCCAAGCCCTGTGCCTCAATCACCTGTTCCCAGCCAGACCTGGGCTGTGTGGGGAAGTCTGCATGTGCAGCCCTGAGCTGGATGGGGACTGCCCAAAACAGGACAGTCTCCAGCCACATCCAGGCTGCATGTGCTTCCCCATGCAGCCTGGGGCTGGCTGGGAACTGTCCCAATCAGAGGCAGGTCCCAGCCAGCTTCAGGTTGGGCAGGGAACTGTCCCCATGCAGGGAGCTCCCAGCCCTGCTCTGCGATCACAATTGTGATTGCAGAACAGAGGCTGGAAACAAGCTCCCAGCCCTCACTCTGTGATTGTAGAATGGGGGCGGGATGCTCCCTGTTGCTGGGACAGGGGGACATTGTCCCCACCCAGGCACGCAGGGTGCAGGCTGGAGAGCTTGCTCCCTGCCCAGCTCTGTGAGTGCAGAGCTGGGGGGAACAGGCTGGGGTGCTTGTTCTCCCTCACCACCCACCTTTAGCTCTGTTCTTGAGAAGCTGGGATGGGGAACAAGCTTCCCAACCTATTCCCCACCCAGCTCCATGCTTGTAGAGCTGCATGGGAAACAGTCAACCCAGCCCCCACCAGTAGGGAGCTCCCAGCACTAGCTCCAGGACCGTGGGGCTACTGCTGAGAGATGCCTCTCTCTCAGCACTGGCTCCACAACTGTAGCAGATTTTACTCCTGGTCAGATATCTACATGAATGCTACAGTGTTGTTACTAATCCTGAGTAAATTTGTTACTTGCATTTGCAGGCAGCAAATTTACTCAGGATTAGCAAGGTTTACTGTGAAGTAAGCAAGTGCACATGTAGATGCTCATGCGTACTTTGTAGTAAACTATGCTAATTCAAAGTTAAGCGTCTCATGTAGACATGCTCCCTGAATGTTATTCTTCCTTCATCCAGCATAAAATGCCAGTTCCCAGAAATATTGTATTCTTGTCAAGTGAAACTAATGGTTTGTTTTGACAAAGTACTTCAACAGACATTTTGGAGAGCTCATTATCCTTTCAGTATTAGGGGCTTTATTCATAATAAAAGCCCAACACTTTTAAGGGTGGATTAGTATTCGGGATAACTAAATTTCATATTCCATAAGGACAGAGGGGATATTCTGAGTATTAGAGCACCAGTCAATTTAAAAAACAAACAAAAAAATCCAAAAAATCTCCCAAACCCTAATGTCAAATATTCAATCGCCTGATATTAAATTGTGTTTGCTGTTTAGCACTTGGGAAAATAATCTAAAATGCATGTGCAGCTCTTGATCTGAACATGCATACAGACATTTTCATTTAGATTTCTCAGTCTGTACACATACCTTTGAAAAAAAATGGCTCTGACTGAATAGAACAAAAAACATCAAATAAATGCCTAACATAGTGTGACATTGCTATATTTCCATTAATTTATATAGGAAAGGAAATTCACGAAAGGACTAAACACTGTTACAAGTAATGATATCCAACATCTACAAGGAAGCACGAAATCTTTCCTCATGTTTTGTTCAATTATTCTCTGTGGTTTTTCTCCTAGCAGGTGAAAGTCTCATTTACCTAGAGGGATAGCATCATTCTTAGTGTCAGGATGCTATTTGATTAAAGGAAGTCTGTATGCAAAAGTCATTATAAAAATTAGTTTCACATTTGATTGCATTTCTGATAATGTTTCCCCCTCCATTTTTTCAAAGGATTCTTGCTTAAAAATATTCTAATCCTTTCAGACTGGTACATTGGCAAATAATGGCAGTTGGTGGCAGTAGATAATACATTTTCTTGGAGACTGCATATTTTGTAAATGAGTAGAAACTGCCATGTGAACTGCTCTATTATGGGATTTGAACACATATTAGGAGGGTATTTATAACTATTAGGGTGGCTGTGAATAGAAGCTGAAGGGTTAACTGTGTAAACCTAAATTACTACTAAATTAGCTAGGCATTTTTTTGCTGTCCCAAGGCTACACATGTACATCGGATCCCATTGTACCATAGTGCCAGTACAGGGGGAGCCCCAGTGAGATAATCAGAGTTCCCAGTTGAGGAAGTGCAGCGTCTGCTCCTGGGCTGACAGCCTGTCAGATGATGGTGTGCATACTGCACTCACCCAACTGGTAGTATAATCCTCACAACTACAGAATTGCACCTGGCACTGTCTGGCTGGGGGCCCTGATCACCTGAGCCCCTCAGCCTCTGGAGCACACAGGAGTCTTGAAAGTCTCCCGGCTGCTCCAGAGGCTGGGCACTGGCCAGTGGCCACATGGTTCAATTAAATGAGTGTTAAGAACAAGCCACAAAGTTATTACACATATTTTGTGTAATAACTTTGTGGTTTATTCCTGGTTTTATCATATTATTAATTGATTGAACAAGTGGCCAGGTCGCTACTTAAAGTGGGATTAACCAGTTAAACTTATTTTAAATGTAATCTCTGTCACTGACCCAAGTCAAGCTTCCCCAGATTTGTGAGTAATTCATCAGGTTGGCCTTCCCAGGTAAAATTGTTAGGCACGGAGAATATTTCAGGAGAAATGCAGTGCTTTGTACTAAATATATAGAATCATAGAAATTAGGGTTGAAAGGGACTGCCAGAGGTAATCTAACATCTAATCCAACCCCCTGCTCATATATATAGCAGGAGGGAGGAAAGATTGTGGCTGGATAGAACTTAGTCTGAAGCTACATAGAACTGTTAGTCTTCCATTTGTGTAGAACTTGACTTAAGCCTGTAAAGTTGTACTCCTTATTACACATATTAATCCATAGCACAGAAGCAGACATAGCCACCCCTTTAAATTACGGAAGTCAAGAATAACACGAGGTAATCATGTTAGAAACACAAGGAATCTCATAGTTCATATCTTGTACATATGCAAGAAACAATGATTTTTGTGGGTAATGCCTTTTACTGGGCCAACTGTATAGTTGGGAGGGATATAGACAAGTTTTTGGGGACTGCTAAATCCTTTGAAGTTTACTGTTACCAGATTTGCCCATTACTTTGGGGTGTGCTCATTTATTAGGGATACATTTCTAGAGCCTTTGTAATTCTATCAATGTGCTGCTTGTGTTACTTGTGTTTCTATACAGAGCTGTATTTTTCCATTCTGCAAGTACTCACCCCCAATGGAGCTATCTTGCAGAACTCAGTTTCAGTGGGTCTGGGTTCCTCCAGCCACCAAATCAGTCAAATACATACACACACACAGATTAATGTGGCACGCTTGACTCGGCTGGGTTGATCAGCATGTACAGGCTGGCACCCTCATATGCCAGAAATCAGTTCATTAAGGTAACAATAAAATGCAGTCTGACACAAGCACACAGGTGAACAGAATACCTCTGAATCCGGCTGGGTGTCCAGCTGACACCCTCATGGGCCAGCATTCAGTTCACTAGGGCACATCTGAGCCAAACTGGTTCAATCAGCCTGTACGAGCTGATCCCCTTATGTGTCTCAAACTTAGCACATCCCAATCTTTTGCCCTAACTGTCCTAGTAGTGGTAGCCTCTTGATGAGTGGACCCCACAGTATTTCTGGGCTTCATAGGGATCTTTGGCTTAGGTAAAAGAAGTGTTGCTGCAGAGCAAGTGGAGAAGGAGAAGTAGAGAAGGAAAAATACACCCGGTTACCACCAGTTTGACTATAAAAGGTATTTACTGCTAAGTATATGAAATGTATAATGGTACTAGTAGTAATAGACGTGCAAGGGAAAACAAACAAAACAATTACAATATTACCCTGGTTTAATTGAGTATTTCGGGAAACCTAGCTCAAGCTTAACTATTACAATTTAGGTTCAGAAAGCTATGACGAGAGAGAAAAAGAAAAAGAGAGAGTGAAAGAGAGAGAAAGACAAAGAGAGAGAGCAAGAGCTGGGATCTCACCATTCCAAGTCACTCGGGTGATCTGTTGACAAGCAAAGTTTCTAACACAATCATGGAAGGGAGACGATCTGTTTCTCTCAGCTTCTTGAGAATAACACTGGATGGTGTCAGAGAGATTTCTCTCTCTCGAAGCACACTGTTAGCTGCTTTACAACTTCCTTATATCCTTAGTCCAGCCTCTTCAAAGCATTCTTTTAATTATGTAAATCAAGAGGGTCCCAAGCCATAAATGACAGGGAAAATCCTGTTACATAAACAGTTTAAATTGAAATGAATTACCTTTTTCAGTGACAAGGGGTTATGTGGTTTGGAACATCTCAAGAAACTCATTAACGACCAGGAAAAACTAAGTTTTAAGGAGTAACCAGACACCTAGGAGCCAGCTTGAAATTATTATGAATATAGAAGTTATACTGGATACCACATTGTTTCTTCTCAGATGGCCTAGCTATGCTTGCACTGTGAAGTCAGTATCAGTGTTTTGTATTTTACCTGTTGTGAATAAGCCACAACTTAGCATGACTTTCAGATTTTACTGTAGTCTTTTAACAGACTTAAGGGGATTACTTGGCGTGGTCATAAACTTTGTGGGGAGACTTCCACCAGTCATCCTGGGCAAAGTATGACAGCATTTGTGGTCAGGGCTCCAACAGGCTGGATGCTGCGATAAACCCTTACCCATTGTTCAAATGTTGCCCATACCCTCTCTGACTCAGTCTCTTGCCTCAGGATTCCCTAACCCGGCAAGCGAGTTTTTTAGTCAATCAAGTTTAAATAGGCCTCCCATACTGGGACTGGGGCAAGCTGGGTGCCAGGGCTCCCTCAGGAACACAGAGCTGACGGGTAACATCTGGTAATATACCCTTCCTGGGATTATAGCAGTATCCAAAAGTTTGTCTGTGTCCCTCCCAACTGTACAATTGGCCTAATAAAAGATATCTACAAAAATTATTGCCTCTCATTTTTCCTGGACCATCATGGCTATATCATGACCCCTCTTAGCTCTGATATAATATCTTAGTCCTAACATTTAGGAGCCAGACTTTTCACTAATGCTTTGACTACTATGTTTTGCACAGAGTGGCTATAAATCAATTTAAACAAGGTCAATCCAAAAATAGCTGTTTAGCTTTGCTTGAGTGGCATACAACATTTGGAACTTACCTATCAAATTAATTTAGGATTCATCAACAGAGCCAAAACTGAAATATGCAATATCCTGAGGTCTCTTTCAAGTCTCTCTCAAAAACTGCTGGAGCCACCATATTTTGGTATATTCTTCCCTTTCTCTCTTGCGCACACATACAAGTTCATTATTATGAAAAATAAAATGATTGCAACCACCATTTCAAAGCATACTAGGTTAAGATAAAATATTTGGTTGTGGGGGTTGGGGCTTTTTGACAATTTCCAAATCCAGTGTCTATCTGGGCTACTGTTCCAACTGTACTGTAGGTTTCATGGAGGCTGACCTGCAAATGACCAGCTATCATGTCTATTTATTACCTAATTAAACTCATGGGCTAAGTACAGACAGTCAAAAAGCCTAAGGCTGAATTGAGTCAGTCTTTGCAGGTTAGTCTAAACTGCAGAGATTAAACTGAGAAGTGAACAGACATTCACTTTTGATTCAGGAAATGAATGCCTGGACCGACTCAGGCCAGAAGCTGGGGGTGCTAGAGCACACCTCCTGGCTTGCCAGCCACTGCCAAAGGGAAGGGACTGAAGCTTCAAGGTTTCCCCACCTTCCCTACTAGAACAGAGGGGGCATGGCCACTCCCCAACCCAGGGCTAGCACACTGGAGGGTGAGGGCTTAAATCCCCTCCCTGGCCCACATGGGACCCCAGCCTGGGTCTGCCTGAGCAGGGAGGCGGTGCCTGCAAGGGTTCTACCCCCCTGTTCCCTGGTCAAAGTGTAGAGAGGACAGCCCCTGCCAAACTGAGGAGGAGGTTGGGGGGAAAAGTGGCATTGAATTTATAAAAGCTTGAACAAAAATAGTCCTCTCTTTGAAGCGAGCATGTATTGAACAAAGCAATTTGCAACCTCAAGCACACAACAAAGAACAACCAAATATCTTTGCCTAAGCTAAGATACACCCAGTAAAACACAGTGAGAGCACACACAACTTAGTCTACCTTAAAATGGAATGTAACAAACCAAAAAGACAAGAGAAAGCCTTGCATGAGTCTTATGTAATCCTGAGGGCAGAGAGTCTCCTTATAGCCAGGTATTCAAAAAGCCCTTCTTGAGGAATCAGCAGGTGGGTCTTAGGTGCTGGTGGGGAGATCCCACAAGCCTCATCTCTACTTGGATTTTTACTGGTGCATTTGCACACCCTTCGGATGCCTCAACATTAGTATGCTTGTCACCTATAGCACCTTTGGCAGGCCTCTCAGTGTCTTTTCTCTCTTCTTAGGTAGGTATTCCAGTCTCCCACCTTTTATAGGTTCTGCTTTATACTGTAAATGTAGTTTACTGCTTTCTTTGGTCACACCAACCCAAGCAGTCTGGGACCCTCTCCTGTTCCCTTAGCACATACATGTGATGATTGTGCCAGGTCTTTGCCAACACCTCCCCAATCTCAGTCTGGTCCTGCACGGCTTGGTCCTGTGCTCACAGGTCCCTCCAGCCCCAGTTCCCCAGCCTCTTCCCCCTCCCCCATTGCCTGGGGAAGCTGAAGGGAATTACACCCCCTTGCCTCCCCTTATCAACTGCTTGCCTTTTTCAGTATCTGCCAGAGGTGGGAGGGGGTGGAGACTGCTGGTCTCCTGTCAGACCCCTGTCTGCTGCCAGTCCCTTTCAGGCTGTTCTGTCCCCCCAGCCCTGCCACCCTGAGCCCTGCCCCTCATCCCCTGCACTCCAGCATCGAGCATGGAATAGCCTGGCAGGGGCTGCCCCCCCGCCCTTCCCAGGCAGACCCAGCTCGGGTCCCTAACACATTTCCCACCACCACCCCTTTGTCAGCCAGCCCTCACTGCTCTGGGTAGATGCTGGGGGACTCTGAGTTAACTTGAACCAGGAAGGGGTCTGGGACATAAGTTTCAGAAACCGGTTTGACCCAAATCAGTTAAGTCTGATTCTACCATCAACCAGGTTTATCTTGAACCAATTTCAGCTGTTTTGAAACTGGTTTATGCACACTGAGCTTCTGTTCTGTTACAAGTTTAAACCAGTTTCTGATCACTTAAACTGGTTTATGTGTAATATCTGTCCCTAGCCCTGCTGTTTGGTATTCTTATAAAAGGCAGGAAACACTGGTGGGAAGGAGCATTTAAGACTGGATGATATTCAAGGATTTTTTTTTTTTTTTTTTTTTTTTTTTACTTTCTACATTTAATTTTTATTTTTTGTTTTTAGGGAACTCAGCTCTACATTCTTACATTAATTTGTATTTCATGCTACTTTTGTATTGTTTTTGTCATTGCACAGCCTAATAAACTGATACTACAGTACTGCATCTGAGTACTACATTGGTTATTACCAGTATCTATGAGAGAATCTGTCACTTTGTTTTATCATATCATGGGAAAAAGTAGGAAAAGTCCTTAAGATTTTAGGAGGTTTTAGCGAGAGTTTCTCAGGTTTAGAGTACAATTTTTTGTATATGGTATTATTTGTCAGAATTTATTTTAAATCACTCCAAAGCAATACACACAAACATCATGCTCCAGTCTTTCATACCAGGTTTTAGAGAGCTCCAAAACAAAATGTGTTTTACAGTAGCATTCAACAGCATTTAGGATGCTTACATGCACATTTCTTTAAATTCCCAGTGAGCCTGTAAAATTTTAGTTCTATTTTTTGCCTCTCTTAGTTTGAGCTCAGATATGTCAAGAGATTCACATTTTCCAACTTTTATGGTGATCAAACCAGCAGTGGAAACAGAAGTGGTTAATCCTCCCCAGGTTATGATTTTGGTATAAATCTTTTAATTAAATTAGGAACCTTGTCTGCTTAATTAAATTGATTCATTTTGAAGAAATTTCTTTTTAAAAGTATAGTCATACTGCACGTGCATTGCTTCTCAGATGTTGTTTCTCAGCTCATTTCATTAATTTGAAACTGAATCCAAACTAGACCTTGCAGTCTGACACTGTCTTGCCTGTTTGAGATGGAACTTAACTTTTGATTGATACAAATAGCACATTGCTTGCTTTAGCATAGAATTTTAAAACAAAATTGCTTTCAGTAAACCATTAGAAGCAGTACTGCTTGCAGTAATTGAATAGCCTGTTGTCATTGCAAATATCCTTGGTGACTCTCCTACCAACAAGATGATTCTAGATTCAATTGGTTTATTCCTATAGCAGCATGATGGAGTGTTATAGGAGGGTTTTCCAGCACATTAAACTTTTTTCACATATCTGTTGTAAAGTTTTTGTGGAGGCTGCCCTGCCAATGAGCTACTGCCATTTTATTCAGAGTCTGTAGTAAAGGTTTTGTGGAGGCTGACCTGCCAATGAGCTACTGCCATTTTATTCAGAGATCTGAATAAGAGGTAGGTTGAGGGTTCAGCAAGCAGTTAAAACTTGACTCTTTTTCACATGACTGTACTGTAGGTTTCATTTAGGCGGACCTCAGATATCACATCTGATATCTAATTAGACTCATGCTGTTTGGTATTCTTATGAAAGGCAGGAACAATAGTCTTACACTCCAGTTGCTTTATAATACTCTAATTAGGTAGTACCAATTCTACAAGCCTAAAGTAGTTAATACAAGAGATGGGAGAGACTGGAATTACAGCCTTTCCCATCACTGTTCTCAAACAGGCAGTAACAGCCATTTGCTTGACTGTATTGTTTTTGAAAGTCCAGCCTTAAAAAGGCAGCATTTCTGGAAATGAGCAGTATACTTAGCACCACATAGCAAATTAATTTCCTAGACATCATGGTGAAGATTTGAAAGACCATATCACCATCAAATTGCATCAGAAACCTTCCAACCACCACAGCTACCTCCATGCCACCAGCTTTCATTCTGAGCACAGCACAAAATCCATCATCAACAGCCAAGTTCTACATTACAATCATATCTGCTCTGACCCAAGCCACTGGGAAGCACATCTTAAAGATATAGAGAACTTACAGTACAAACCATGGCCACTCAAATCAACAAAGCCAGACTCAGACTCTGCTTCACCTGCTATAATACCAACCCTCGGACAAAGACAACAGAATCCTTCTGGTTGTCACTTACTGCCCCTAGCTACAAAACCTCAGACAAATCATTAATGACATCTGACTGCTCCTGAAAAATGACAACCATCTCACGGTAGCCATGGGAACAAACCTTTCCTGGCTTACAGACAGCCCTTCAGCCCCAAGCAGCATCTCTCAAGCTCTCCTATTCTCATCGAGGCACCAGGCCTTGCAACAGAGCCAAACGGAAGCTGTTCCCCTCCATCAATACAGACCATATCATCGCTGGACCAAATAACACTGATTATAATATCTGAGGTTCATTCAGCTGCACCTCTACCAATGTTATATATGTCATCACCTGTTTACAGTACCCTCTGCTGTCTACATTGGACAGGCAGAGAAATCCCTATAGCTAGGCACAGACATTCAAAAAGCTGGAGCCTGAATTAATTGAAACTTTGCAGGTTAGTATAACCTGCCTAAGCTGAACCAATTTGTAACAAGACAAACATTCGCTCTGGACTGAGGCAATGCAGGCACATGCTCAGGCCAGGTGCCAGGGTTGCTAGATCGCACCCTCTGCTGCAGGGAAGCTGTGCAAGGGAGAGGGGGCATGGCCAACCTGGCCTGAACTGGCCAGAGAGGGGTTTAATTCCCCCCCTTCCCTGTGCCACTGGCAGGGACCAGACCCGGGCCTGCTTGGTGCTCCCCGCTGCAGCAGTGGACACCATGACCCCTGAGACAGAGGTGGGCAGGGTGGAGAGTTAGTTTCCCCAGTCCCCCACTGGCAGTCGAGTCTGCCTGCTGTCACTGCAGACAAGGTATTTCATCTAGGAAGAGCACACATCAACTGCTGAAGCTTCCTGAGCCTGACAAAGGGTTTTTGAACCCAAAAGCTTGCTTAATAACTATTCTCCAACCATTTGGGTTGGTCTAATAAAAGATATCAAATTCACCCAAGGAACCTTGTCTGCCTATGTCCTTAGACCAACACGGCTACAACCTAAACCCCTGCTGTCACTGCAGCACTCGCTCCCTGTCTGGAACAGGCCCCTGACTGTCCCCTTGCCAGAGGCAGGAGGAATAACCCTCATCCCTGCCTGCCCCAGTGGCCCTACCTGGCCATGCCCCTGCAGTGCCACCATGCTCCACAGCAGTTCTGCCAGCCCCACAGCATGTCCCCACCACCAGGAAGGGCCTCACGCTCTGGGAAACCGTGACAGGTTGCTTTCTGGCACCTCACTCACCACTCACTGCTCCAGCTGCCGGGTGGAGGCAGGGCCTGGCCCCTGCTACTCGTTCTGTGCTGGGGCAAGTCCTAGAGGGATTCACTTGCAGCCCCAGGGCTCCCAGCTGGTGGCAGCTCTTCCCATTATTCCCCCCCTGAGCTTCACCTGTGGCTGGGCCAGGAAGATCCCCCTGCAGTGTCAAGGGACAGTGGCTGAATTAGCCCCCTTCTGCTGGGAAGGAGCTGGCCCCAAGAGAGACACTGCTCCTGGCTGCCACTGCCTCTCTGTGCTGGGGCAAACCCCCTCCCTTTAGGAAGAGGCTTATTCAGCCAGGCAGGCAGACCCTTCTGTGGTGCGAGTGGCATCCCTGTGCTTGTGGCAAGCCCCCTCCCAGCAGGAGGGCACTTTATGCTGGCGCAGCTTTATGAGCACTCGTGGTGCTCTGGAGAGGTGCCGGAGGACTGGAAGAGGGCCAACGTGGTTCCCATCTTCAAAAAGGGGAGGAAGGAGGACCCAGGAAACTATAGGCCAGTCAGTTTTACCTCGATCCTGGGCAAGCTGTTCGAGAAAATTATTCTGGCACACATCCAGGAGGGGCCAGCAGGGAAATGCATGCTCAGGGGCAACCAGCACGGGTTCATCAGCGGCAGGTCATGTCAGACCAACCTGGTGGCCTTCTACGATCAGGTCACTAAATCATTGGATGCAGGGGTAGCAGTGGATATAGTCTTCCTGGACTTCCGGAAGGCTTTCGACACTGTCTCTCACCCCGTTCTCATTAGGAAACTGGGGGACTGTGGCGTAGACACCCACACAGTCCAATGGGTCACCAACTGGCTAGAGAGCCGCACCCAGAGGGTGGTAGTGGATGGGTCCTTCTCAGCCTGGAAGGACGTGGGCAGTGGGGTCCCGCAGGGCTCGGTCCTCGGCCCCGCCCTGTTCAACATCTTCATCAGTGATTTGGATGAGGGGGTGCAAAGCACCCTGTTCAAATTTGCTGATGATACCAAGATGTGGGGGGATGTGGGCACAATAGAAGGGAGCAACAGGCTACAGTCAGACCTTGACAGGTTACAAGGATGGGCGGAGGAGAACAGGATGGGGTTCAACACAGACAAGTGCAAGGTGATGCACCTGGGGAGGAACAACCGGCACCATACCTACAGGCTGGGGAACTCCCCTCTTGTCAGCACGGAGGTGGAAAAGGATCTTGGAGTCATTATCGACTCCAAGATGAACATGGCTCGGCAGTGTGGGGAGGCAGCTAGGAAGGCCAACTGTACCTTGTCGTGCATCCACAGATGCATTTCAAGCAGGACGAAGGAGGTGATCCTCTCCCTCTATGCGGCACTGGTCAGGCCGCAGCTGGAGTACTGCGTCCAGTTCTGGGAGCCGCACTTTAAGAGGGATGTGGACAGCATCGAGAGGGGCCAGAGGAGGGCCACTCGCATGATCAAGGGACAGCAGGGCAGGTCCTATGAGGAAAGGTTACGGGACCTGAACCTGTTCAGCCTCCAGAAGAGAAGGCCGAGGGGTGATCTTGTGGCCTGCTATAAACAAGTCAGGGGGGATCAACAGGCACTGGGGGAGTCCCTGTCCCCCCACATCAGGAGGCGCTACTTCACGGTCAGGGCGGCTAGGGTCTGGAATCAGCTTCCAAGTGAGGTGGTGCAGGCTCCCACCCTGGGGGTTTTTAAGAGGAGGTTAGATGACCATCTTGCTGGGGTCGTTTGACCCCCAGTACTCTTTCCTGCCATGGCAGGGGGTCAGACTAGATGATCTGCCCAGGTCCCTTCCGACCCTAGAAACTATGAAACTATTCAGCCGCTGACACTGCAGCGGAGTCTGCCTGGCCCGGTGCAGGCAAAGCTGAGAGGGAATAATGGGGAGGAGCAGCCACTGGCTGGGGAGCCCAGGCCCTGCAAGTTAAGCCCTCCAGGACTTGCACCAGCACAGAATGAGCAGCGGGAGCTGGGCCCAGCCCCTGCCTGGCAGGTGGAGCAGTGATTGAGGTGATGGGCAGCAGCCCATCATGGCTTCCCAGAGCATGAGCCCCTTCCCAGCCAAGGGGTCTTGCTGTAGGGCCAGCAGAGCTGCTGTGGATTACGGCGGCACTGCAGGGACACGGCCAGACAGAGCCCCTGGGGCAGGGGGGCAGGGACGGGGGTTATTCCTCCTCCTCCCTTCGGCCTCTGGTGAAAGGACAGCCAGGGACCTATTCTGGGCAGGGAGTGAGTGCTGTTGTGACAGCTGCCAGTGGAGGTACAGGGGAAACTAACTCTCCTCCCTGCCCCCTTCTGCCTCAGCAGCCATGGTGCCCAGGGCTGCAGAAGGAGGAAGGAGCAACCAGCAGACCCCGCTCAGGTCCCTGCTGGTGGCAAAGGGAGGGGGGGAATTAAACTCCTCTCTCTGGCCAGACCCCTACCCCTGCCTGTCCTTCCTTGGGGAGCAGAGGGGTGGGGGTGGGGCAGCCTGGCTGGGCTGGGGCAGAGAGCCCCTCCCAGCCCAGAGAGCATGCCAGGATGCTGGGGGGGTCTCTGGTTTATCTTAAAACAGCAAGGGGTCCGGGACGGACGTTGTGTAAACCAATTTGAGCCAAATCAGTTAAGTCTAACAGTACATTTAACCAGGTTTATCTCAAACTGGTTTCAGCTATTTTGAAACTGGTTTATCTGCACTGAATGTCTGTTCTGTTACAGGTTTAAACCAGTTTCTGATCACTTCAACCAGTTTATGTGTAATGTCTGTCCCTAGCACATGTGAAAGAATCAGACACTGATCTGACATCAAGTCCAAAAATGCACAAAAGCCTGTGGCAGAGTACTTATCCTTCCTGGACAGTCCATCACTGACCTCAAAGTAGCTGTTCTTATACAGCAAAACTTTAAACGCTGACTTGAATGTAAAATTGTGGAACAAAGAGTCATCCACATACTGGATTGTGTTACGTATGGTCTAATCCATATTGACCATGGATTCTCATCCTATTATGTGGATTAGCTTTTATGACCCCTTTGTTCCTATGGGTTTATTACAGGTTTGCCTCTCCCAGCACTGCCCTCTCTCCTTCTCTCCCTTCCTCATCTTTTGTATTAAAAATGCTCTATTTGATAGCCTGCTCTTTGTATGTCCTTTCGTAGCATCTAATAAAGTGAGAGTTTGCTCACAAAACTTTATGAATCTCTGATCTGGTTAGTCTATAAGGTACATCTCTACCCTGAATTCATTTCTGGAAATGTCGTCATAGTAAGGCCTTTGGAGTTAATGGAGATATTCCTATTGATTGTAGGGGGTGCTGAATCCAGACCAGCATCAACAAGCTAGTATACATGTCCCCATGTATAACTCTATAGAATAGATCCATTGTGAAGAAGTCGAAGTATTGCTACACAGAGACCTTGGGGTACTCTTCAACTAGAAACACAATGTGTAGCCCTACAAACAACTTTTCTACCTTGCTGAGAGAAACTTGCATATTTCAGATTAACTCTGTCAAACTACGCTTAAGCTGCAGAAACTTTATAGTCATTAATATTCAACTTGCAAGTCTCCCGGTATATGAATTTGGTACAGTTGTATAAAGGAAGCTAGCTTAACTAATTAGATATATTTTATACACAGATTTAGCAGCTAAATGTCTTTATTTTATAACAGAGGAAATTATTAGACTTATGTTTTGTAAAATGTAATTAATTTTCTTAGTATCAGGGACTTTCAGAAAGCGTCTCAGAAGCCAACACCCTGAGCACAAAGTAACACTTTTCACAATTCTTTGAGACTGTCACAGAATAAAGCTAATTTAAATTAAGAATGGTAGATAAATTATATACGGTTTGCATTTTAAAGGTTTTAAACATCCTACAAGCCCTTTGTTTGGGCTTTTATCTTAAAAGAACTAATTTTTCACAATACCTCATAAAACTGATGTTCCTAGCTAAAGCACTTGAAAGGAATCAGTGCAAAAGGGAGCAGGCTGAGTGCGCAGCTAAGAAAATATGAGGTAAAAGAGAGCAGCTTATTAAAAAAATATTGTCATGTCAACAGCCCAGAAGGAGAAAACCACAGACAAATATCTAACTGAAGTATGTAAAGGACTTAATGAAACAGAAAATGACAAGTTCACTTAGTATTTTTAGGACCACAAGAGATTATGGTCGAAGTCATAAGGAAATGCAAATTGAAGAAAAATGAATTCAGAGTAAAGATCACAAAAAACAAGTCTTTAAGTGAAATATAATGTGGAGATTTATGGAGTGAATAAAAATCCTGTAGCAGACAAACACTGTGGGTTTATTGAAGGAGCATTTCGAAGTTCCAAGTGGCAGAACAACACAGTGGCAGGAAGATGGTCACATTAAATTAAACCTGTATTAATATGAAAATTATGGCAAACCTCAATACTGTAGTATGTGTTGGAGTTTATGGCATTATCTAAGCAGCTGCAAGACCACTGATCAACAGTTCAAACTGTAAGGACTCAGGCACAGAGATCAGACATTTCTCACAACAAACAGCTATTGCATTGGATGGACTAAGCACACTAAATATGGACTTTCACAAATATAACTCAAGCTATTTTGTTATATTCAGATGCTATATTGTTTCCTATGTGTGGAGACAGTAGACCTTGTCTTTCAAAGTAATGTCTTTCTGCCATCCCTATTGGGCATGTTTACACGTTCATTTAAGCACACTTAAATTTAATGCATTTTAGCTTAATTTGCATTAAAACAAATTTTGGCAAGGACTTGGGACTAACTTTAGGCCCCCGTCAGTCCACACCTGCCATGTGCCCCTGTGGCCACTGGGGAGAGCTCCAGTCTCTGGCCACATGGCTGCCAGCACTTCACAACCATGCTGAAGCCAGAGCCAGCTACCAACACTTGGCGACCATCTTAAAAACACACCTTCCACACTGTAACCTCTGGGCAGATACTTCCTGTGTCAGAAGGGCAGCATGGCAGAGACACAGGCAGCATGTGCCAGATCTGCTCCTGCTTCTGCTGTGCTTCCCAACCATGGCTGCCCCAGCTCCTGGTTCTGGCACCCAGCGACAGCTCCCCCATTCCTCAGGGCTGCCACAGCTGTCCTGCTCACTGACCACCATTCTGAGCACCTGGTGCTCAGCTACCTTGCACTGCTTGACTCCCAACCCACTCCAGCTGCCTGCTGGATGACTGGTACATGGCCTTTCAGGACCCCCACCACCATGTAGCTGCTGCTGCCAGCCACAGCGACCACAGGCTCCAGGATGCCACCTTTGAAGACTGCTGTGTCAGCTCAAGCCCCACCTGGAGTGCCAGGACACAGCAATGCACCCAACCATCCCTACTGACCCCTGTCTGGCACACTACCCACACACCCCCTACCCCCTGCCCACCCCCCAGCACCACTCCAGGGCATGCACATGTTTGCAATGAAAATGTTTTTCTCCTTACACCCCCCACCCCCCAACCTCTGCACCTCCCCACTCCAACAACAGAGCCCCCCTGCCCTCCCCAACACACAGAGCCCCTCCCACACCCACCAACAATAAAAAACCCTGTTTCCAAATTGAAAACTGTGTACAATAGTCTCATTCCCTGCCTGAGTCCTGGCATTGGGTGCTGTGGGGTAGGGACACCGAGGGTGCACGGCCTGGTGGCAGGTGGCCAGAACCTTGGCCATGGACTGTTCCCCTGTGGGTCCAGGGGCTGCAGTGAAAACTAGAGGCTCCTGCAGGTGAGATGCAGCAGAGGCCCTCCTCCAAAGCCCAGGCAGGGGCCTGCTGTGGGGTGGTGGGCAGGACCCAGGGACCCCGAGAGGCCAGGGCTGATGGCCAGATGTGGCGGGGTATGGATGTGGGCTCCACTGGCTGATGTGGCTAGCCACCTGATGCTGGAGCAGCTCAACACAGCACTGTTCCATGGCCTCCAGCTGGGCCCAGTGCTCCCACTGCATCCAGTACCAATGACTCCTCACAGTCTCCCAGTCTCAGCTGCAGTCTCCCAGGCAATATCCTCCACCCACCAGGCCTGCTTCTGCACCTCCCATGCCTAATTCTGTGCCTGCTCCTGTGCCACCCATTTCTCCACCACCACCAGCCACTAGACCAAGAGGGTCCAGTCCCTGGTGTGCCACTGGAGCAGTCAGCACATCCAGGTAGCTCCAGCAGTGGGTGGCAGCAACCCTGAGGTAGC
>NW_005841955.1:1215143-1239562 GCF_000455745.1 Alligator sinensis
GGCCCCTAAAGCCTCTCCCCCTTTTCTAGATGTTGGCCCAGCAGAGACAAGAGACAGCCTTTCATGAGAATTTGCAACATTTCTGAGATAAGATGCTCTGTACCACGGGCCCTGCGCTGTCCGGCCTTAGATCAGAGGTCGGTCATGCATGGGTGCAGGGTAAGCTGTCTGGTAGGGCAGGACCTAGGTAGCCACTGGCCAAGTCCCTTGGCCCCTCTTGCACTCCTGGGGCCAGTAGCCCACTGGGTGCTGGCCGTAGACAGCTTACCTTTCCCAGGGTGGGCCAACCAGCCAGCTGCTGCCACAGCTCCAGACCCTGCTACCCACCCTCTCTCCCTGCAGGTCAACTGCTCTGTTGTGCTGCTGCTCAGCCTACAGCATCCAGGCTCAGGGCATGTGGGGCTCCTGGACAACTGAGGCAAGGGACTGGCCATGCCCCCAACCCTCCCCACAGGGGGCATCTCCAGGGAGACACCCTGGGGCCAGCCCCCCCCATACCACCACTGTGCCCCAAGCCTAACCCTGCTGTGTGTGCCCTAGGCAGTGTACAATGAACTGTTTGTGCAGGTGGAGGGGCGCCTGGGCCACTACAGCTGTTGATTCTCCTGGTGCTGTGGGCATACTTGCACTCCTGGCTTGGGACCCTGAGCTACAACAGCACAAGGGACAAGCCTAGTCTGCCCTGCAATATCCACCACCACCTGGAGGGCTACCTGTGGCAGTGCTACATGTCCCTGTCCCTCCCTGCTAAGGAAGACAACATCACTGCTGGCATCAACACCTTTCTTAGGATGTGAGAGGTCTGTGCCCATCCAGCTTTGGGGACATGGGCTGCTCAATAAAGTTTTGAACTGCGTCCCACCTGTCTGCATGCTGTGGGAGAGGAGGGAGGGGAACCTGGGATTGGGGGGGTGTGGACAGGCCAAGCAGGAAGTGGGGGCTGGGACTGGGGGCAGGGGTAGGGAGAGCCCTCCCCCAGTGCAGGACTTACCACGTGTCCGGGGCTGGGGAGACTGAATGCTCAGTGCCGGGCTCCCTGTCAGCAATGGCATCCAGTTGTGCCTGGGGTACTTAGCCCATGGTATGTGGCGGGTTGGCACCCAGCCAGGGCCTCCCCTCCCCCAGGGGAGGAGCTGGCAGTGCTGGTGGCCAGTGGTGACATTGGTGGCCACTCCTCACGGTGGGGCACGGGGCTGGACCGAGGGCAAGGCAGCCTCTGGGCAGTGTTCCCAGAGCTGCCAGTGGATGCAGCAGCTGGAGAAGAGAGTGGGGCAGGGTGGGGATATGTCACTAGAGGTATCAGGGCAGGGCATGGACAAGGGAAGGCTGCCCTCCTGGTGGCACTTGCAGGGGTGCAGCCTTGCTCCCAGGGTGCCAAAATGTGGGTCAGTTCCCACATGAAGGGCATGGTCTTTTGGGCATGACCGGACCAATGATTGAACTTGGTCACAGCCACCCGCTGTGCCTGAAAGACCTTGACCTTCACACAGCACTGCCGCACCATCCAGGAGTGGCCTCACACATGCATTCCATCTGATATGGCCTCATAAATGTGGCATTCAAGTACCAGCCCTGCTCAAACTGCCTCTACACGTTGGCTCCACCTCAGAGTGCCATGAGGTCACATACCTCTTCCTGGGTCTGTTTGGGATCCCAGGTGATCTGGATAGGTGGGCACATGCAGGCAGGAGCAGGGCTCAACAGGGAGGAAGTTGTGGATATGCTCCCCATGCCAGTTCTCTGAGTCACCATACAGCTATCTCTGCGATGCTAGCCCTGGACAGCTACCAGGGGCATGGCCAGGGACTGACCACTGTGTGGCAGAGGTACTTAAACACAGTGCCTGCAAAGAGACAGAGCTGGGAGTGAGCAGCAGCAGGGAGCAGATGCTTGCCCTGCTGCCATGGACAGCAAGGCCAGCAGCCCGGGGGGAATCTCAGGGCCTGGCAAGGGACACAGCAGCCTGAAGCTCTTTGCAACATTCACCTGTGGCCAAGGAGATGCTCCAGCTAGGGGACAGGACAGGAAAGGCTGCCCGGGTACTGTCCAGGGGGGCATACTGGGCCTGCTGGACTCTTGCACAGACCAGCAGTCCTGTCCAGGCTCCTGGTGAGTGTGCCCCAAGGCACAAAATGGCTGCAGGCTTTTATAGCCTGCAGCTAGGGGCTGCCAGAGAGCAGTCCAGCCCTTGGGGAGGAGTGGAGGTCAGCCAGGAGCCTTGGAGTTGGGCTCTGGCTGGCCCAGACCCAGCACTAAGGTCACTGCATCACTGTGCTTTAACATATCTACACATGCATTAATGCGCTTTAACTAATCATGCCTAAATTTCATATCTGCTTTTGCAGGTATCAAATTTAGGTACAGTTAGCTTAAATTCACCATTTTAAGGCACATTAAGGGCATGCACATGTAGACATGAGCTCTTAATGCACCCTAAATTGGGCTAATGTGCTTTAAATGCACACATGTAAACGTGCTCTGTGTGTATTAGTCAGAAAACGCATCATTAACTATTACACTCTGCCTGCCACTTAGACTGTTTTCCCTCACTTGTAACTTTTCTAAAATTTAATTTCTGTTGAAATTTTCTATAGAAGGAATTTTTGTGGGAAGGAGAATTTTCAGTTGAAAATACTTTCGCTTTGAAGAACACGAATATGCCCATGATTTGGAACAGTGAGAAGAACACCAGATTGTTTATCACTGACATTTTTTCTCTTCCTGTGCAAATCAGTTCAAATTTGACTAAATTATAAAATGTGCAGGCTTAAGTAAAGAGTGGAACCAAAAACTGGGGTAACTGAGACTGAAAATGGGATTGGATGAGGAGCCTAGGGAGGGAGATGGAGACTGCGAGTAGAAATAGGGAATGTGGACACAGAGGACAGTAGAAAGAGAGACATTTGGATACTGAACCAAGAACAAGGGAACTGGGGCTGGAAATGAATAGATTGAAAAACCAAGATTAAGATTTACTGGATAATGTGGCTGGGGTTTGGACAAAAACACAAAATGGTGGAAGACTAGGACTCATTAGATGTGAATAGCACTAAGATAAGGAATCAAGGACAGAGAAGAGACAAAACTATGACAAAATTGAAGCAGTGTTTCCCAAACTTTTAATACTGGAGACATGACTTCTTTCTGGATTAAAACTGGTGGCACACTTCACTCTTACACCCAAAAAGGAGGGCTGGGTGGATGCATGAACATATATATTGAATAATATATAGAGATAGATATATTCTATATATACATATACATATATATACACACACACACACACACACTGTAAAACAAAGGATTACACTGATTCTTATTAATGGGGCACTGCCTCTCTTGTGCACTGAGGCAGGAATCTGTGGCAAAAATGTAATAATGTAATAAGTATACACATGACAGGCAAATTAAAATTGCAGAGACTGTGTGATTTCTGGTATTCCTTAACTTCTGAGTGCTCCATTTTGCAAATGTAATGTCTCTTTAACATAGCATTTTTGTATAATATGGAATGAGTTTGATTCCAGAAATAGTTAGGGATTGTTACCTATTTGTCCTGTACTACAGAATAATTAAGCTGTGCTGTTATGGCACAATCCTAAAAGCATCTAAGTGCAATTGCAGGTACTTTAAATCCTATTTTCAGCTGTGCAAACAGACTAGCTCATTTGAAGTATATCAAAAACTAATTCTAAACACCTAGAGGATAATAAAGTGATAAGGAACAGCCTATATGGATTTTTCAAAAGCAAGTTATACCCAGACAACTTGATTTCCTTCTGTGATAAGGTGTGAATGAAGAGAGCAGTAGATACCTTTGATTTTAGCAACGGCTAAGTGTTCTTACAGTAAACTAAGGAAATATGATCTAGATCAAGGGTGGACAAAATGGCGGCTCAGGCCAGTGGCTGGACTCCAGTTCCCAGCAGCCCCTGCTCACATTGCTGTGGCCGTTTCCATGGAGCCCCAAGAGCAGTGAGGCCATGACAGGGCAGGGCCTTGGTTTCCATGGAGACCAGCCCCAGTAGAGGTGGGGAGGAGCTCCATGGTCAGGGCTGGGATCTTGCAGTGCTGACAGCACGGTCTGGAACCGGGACAGAGCTGCAATCTGTTGCCTACACACTCCTGCTCAGGGTGCACAGGTCGTAGATCACAGCTCTTCCCTGTTCCCAGACCACGCTGTCACTGCCACAAGATCCCAGCCCCAGAACCGCTCCACCCAGCTGCATGCCCTGCCAGCACTGCTGGGGCTGGTCTCCTTGGAAACGCGCACGGCACAGCCCCACCACTGTGGGGGTCTCCATGGAAACCGACTGCAGCAACACAGGCAGAGGCTGCTGGGAAATGAAGTCCACTGAGGGCCAGATCTGCGGTTATTACATTTGTAGATGGCATAGGTAGTAGACACTTTGGAGGAACAAGTTAGGATTCAAAATGACCTTGATAAATTAGAAAAATGGTCTGAAATAAATCAGATGAAATTCAATAAGAACAAGTGAAAACTACTGCACTTACAATGGAACAGTCAAATGCACAAAAGCAAAATGGGAAATGACTGGCTTGACTGCACTCCTGGTCTGCATTATAGTGCTCCACAAGCTGAATGAGTCAGCAGCATGCTATTGTTTCAAAAATTAATAGAAACTTAGGATGTATTAAAAGGAATATTGTATGCAGTCATGTTGTTTATGAGGAATTTCAAATATTCCCAATGTAGACCTTACCCGACAGATAGACATTATTTATTTGCAGAAATATTCCTTTGTTAGTTATTATTCTCTTTTACAAACTACTGGTTGATGGAGATGGAAAATGTGGCTGTTATCTCATAGGAGATGTTAAAGGTATTGAAGCTGAAAATTGAAATGGGTGCAAGCACTTACATATATGACCCTTTAGGCCTGTTTTTAAATGTATTTCTGCAGAACCAAGGCAGTGGCAATGGGAAAGCTTTCTCTGAATTTCCTTGTTCTTGGAGAATTAGAGCATTTCTGTTAATTTTTTTAAAACATAGATTACAAAAAGATAAACTCGTTAGATTAAACTAACATCATAATCACAGCCAGAATTCTTTATGAGAAGTCTGAAGCCATGTGATTTGGTGCTCTCCCAACTGAGGAATAAACTTTTGGGTTGAGAAAAATCACTCCTCCTACAGAGATTTAATGCAGCAGTGCTTGCAGGAAATGGCCTCTTTTAATGTAATGTTTACACATCTTTGCCAACAGCAATTCAGTTTTAAATATACTAGTGTCCTCAGTACAGCATGGCCTGATTTTATCCCTGGACACTTGCAGACTTTACCGAGCATCTTCATGAGAGAGTAAACAGCTATCTGGAGCTGGAGCTAGAACTAGATTTTAACTATTAATAGTATTTTTTATCATATGTGGTTGTTGAAACCTTGAATGTAGGAACAATAGCTATACCACCTCAAAGGTTAGTTTAGAGAAATATTCCAAGTCTAATCTCCCATTTCCTCTATGTGTTCCATAAAGCCACCTGGCACTATTAATGATAAGATTCTCTTAATGCTGATATATAGATGTATGCTAAAACAAAGCATGTCCAAGGCCCCAAACATGCATTCAGGAGCAGCTCAAGCATTCAGGCCTGCATCTGCCCCCTCTCGCCTGCTCTTCACACCTTCTCCAGACCAGGCCAATTCCTGTCTGAGCAAAGCATGGCAAGCAGCAGTTCCTTCTGTCTGGGAAGGGACTGGAGCAGTGGGGTAACCCCCAAACCTAGGTCACCAGTCTGGGGAGCAAGTAGCAGCTGCTCCTCCATCTGTTCCCATCACCATGTGCAGCACATGTCCCAGACTGTCTTGGGGGATGCTCCATGTATGATGTGGTTTCCAGACCAGCCAGACTGAGCAACACCTAAAGCATGGATCTTGGACTGGGTGGAGCAGATGCTGGATGTGTGTCCTGGGCCCTGAGCATGAGGCTAGTCTGTCACCATGCAACATGTAGATCAACTCAGACCCTGGAGCAGCATGGGGGTTGGATGATGAGGCTCTGAAAGCTGGATCTGACCCACAGACCATATCTTTGACACCCCTGAAATAAAGGTAAACATCAATGTTGCCCACGAGTCTACAACTCTTACCTGTTCTTACTTCACTGCAGAACTGCTTTGCAGGATCTTTCTCAGCACACCTTATATCCAGCTCCCTGGTTGGGTTTTTAAGAAAAAAGTAATCATCTTCATAAGCTGTAGTGTTTCAACCATTTTTAATAAGCAGGAGCCTTCATTTTTCAGTCCCGAGAGATTTTACATTTCCTACATGGTTTGGCACTCGGTTCCTATTTTAAATGCATTGCAACTTCAAAAAAAGTCTCTCTCTTTTCTCTTCCTTCATTTGCTCCCCTTAAAAATATATCTGTTCAGCTTTAAAGTTTGCTCCACCCTACCCCTAAATGTTCTGTTTTAGCTTATCATAGTAGAACAGAGTTGCTGTCCACCCCCCAGCTATTCTTCCAGCACTAATCCCAACCACATTATCACTATTTCTGAGTACCTTTACCCATCATCAACAGCCAACTGTCCTGCCAATAAAAGAGAGAATTTGTTTAATATTCAACATGGTTAAGGTATTTTACATAAAAATATATGCCCATACTCTAGATGATAAATGTCAAAATAACCTATAAGAATGAAGAAGTGAGAATGATTTATTGCTAGATCTGTCAATAAAATGGGATTTTCAATTTTAAAGCTCCTGTTACGCAGCTTTATTGCCTTTACATACACACATACACTTATATATACGAGTGTACCAATTCACCACTTTTCTTATTTATCAGAAAACAATTTTCTGCATAAAGGCAAGAAAAAAAGAAGTTCATTACTTTTGTATCCTTCGAACACCAGATAATGAAATACACTCAATCTGATGGTATTTTCAGTATTAGCCTCCCAACCTAATTGCTAAATTACACAGGAGGAAAGTCATGTACTGACCATCTAATTCTATATGCAGCTCTGGAGGTGTTGTTTATATGTCAGTTATGATGGCCCACAATGACTTCAGCTAGAGTGCAATGCCATAGAACAACACTCTTTAATATTATGTATAATATGTAACAGCATATTGTACCTAACTTCTGTTTCATCTAGTGTCTTCATATTCTCTTTTGGCTTTGTTAGCAAATGGGACAATAGAGCTCGTATTACATCTGCATTGCATTGTAACACACCCCTGTGCTGGTGTAGATATAAACTTGCTCTTTTTTTCCAAGGAGTCTTTCCACGGCCAAGAGAATACAGTGATTTTAATGTAAATGAGTTCCAGGTTTAAGTCTTTTTCTTCATTTCTGACCTGCCAAATCTCCATGAATTGACTGTACAGCAGTATTCTCCTAGGTATAAACAGCACCATTTTTCCCCCACGTTAGGCTAACTAACATGTAAAATGCACATCGCCTGATGTTCAGTGTTACAAGGAAGTCAGCCTGAAAGAGCTATTGGGTGGCAGTTGCCATTGTGTCATTAAATGTGTATATGAGGTAAGCAAGCATTTTCAAATCAGCCATAATGCTGTTTTCCATTTAATCTGCAGAGCATCACAGAATCAATGCACCATGCTTTTTAACATGCAGTGTAAACTCAATTAGCTGGATCTCATTTGCCCAGCTTTTATGACACCATGATTTAATCGCATTTACTCCAGATATAAAATAAATCAGAACCTGTCCCTTAACATTAAGCCTAAAAAAGAATATTTTTTTTCCTATTAGGAAAATGTCCTTATCTAAAGCACTGTTGTGATTAAAGACAATTTTGTTCAAAATAAGCTGCCCAAAGAAAAAGGATGGATACAAATATATGTAGAGAAAGGCAGCAAAACTGGCCTACAAGGTTTTCTGTCATAAGGAAAGAGGCCTACCATGCCTGAAAGAGACAAGTGGGTCATGAGAAGCTTCTCCTCACCTACTCTCCATTGTATCCCTTTTTCTAGACTGTTTACCATGGCAGCAGATAAGCAATAACCTTGGTTGTAGGAAAAGAGTACCGCTTCTAGATACCCTGCTACATTCTGGTTATCTCTTGTTGTTTCCTCTTCCCCAAACCGGTTTCCAAAAGATGCCTCTTGCCAATTACCTTTGCTGTAAAAGAGCCTAGTGACACATGCCTCTTCCTACAGATTTGTTTCCAAGTGGTTCTTTTTTATGTAACCCTAAGGACACTAGCACTATATTTCGTCTCAGAGCTGGGCTTACAAGTGGGCATTGCGGGCAATCACCCATGGCTCTGTGGTCAGGGGTCACCAAACACACTTGCGCACACACATATGTAAGCAGCTCATGCACACAGCAACACATTCCCCCTGCCCCAGCTGATCCCCACGTTGGAGGAGCAATGCCCAATCCAGCTTGAGCCCCCATCTCCAGCCATGGCTCAGGAGAAGCCAAGTCAGCCCCAGGCACATGTGGGTGGGGCAGTGCCTGCTCCAGTCCACCCCTTGCTCCCTCAAAGCAGGGCAAAAGGGGTGAACACAGATGAGAGAGGCAAAGGATTGGCACCTTTTCATTTTCCCATTTAAACAGAAAAGGTTTCTAGGGCCTTTATTATAGGAAGAGTAAATGCATGTATATTCCTAGAAATAAATATAGGATAAAAGCAGGAGAGGTGATGTAAAGAATCATGAAAACCACACACAAATCACTTGGGGGATACATTTCCCTGAGAAGTGGCTGGAAAGCACTTGCCCATGTTTTGCAGTCAGGTCCATTCCAATAAGCAAAACACGCTCTTCAGAAGTAATTTTGTGGACCTCCAAAAGACCTCTAGCAGAAATTACTGATGTCTAGAGATGAAGCAGGCTCTATCATAAGCAGGAAAGCACCTTAGTTTTGTCAAGCTAGGTGGATAATTTTGACCAAGGGGCTGCAAGGAACATTGTACCCAGAAAGCACATCACTGTAAAAGTATGAAGTTGGGAGCTTTGGTAGATATTTACTAGTTAAAGGCCATCATTTTCTGTGCTCTCATTGTACTAAGTTTTCTGACAGCTGAATTCAGACAGTCTCATTCATCAAGCTTAGGATTTAGATTGCAACTACATCTTTCACATATTCCACACCTGTTCTGAACTTCAGCAGAGATCTCAAGTACTGCTAGAATCTGGGCCAAAGCACTGATTTAAATGCAAGAAATGATTCTTTAGGTAAGTTGACAAATTGTTAGCATCTGAAGAGGCTGCACAGTTTTTGCATAACCACATTTTCAGTTTACTGGCAAATACTAGCTATAATCTCCCACAAAGGGGCGTAGACCGGAATGACTCAGGCATTTTACTGATCCAGACAGACAACTCAAAGTTGCAATCTTCATTTTCAGTCTATATAAACTGACAGTGATTATGTCTCTTCAAAACCTCAGTGCTTTAGGGAAAGTTAAGGAAACATTCATAAAGTATAATTATTACTTAAACAACACAACCACAAAAGTCTCGGCCTTCAAACATGTGAATCAAACATTTTTATTCAGGTAGCTTCTCATTAGAAGCTTTAAAGAAAGCAATCACAATAAGTGTTCATGTTCAGATGATGTTAGTATATCCTTTGAAAACATGTTTCAATTGAACTGCCATATAATGTACATTTTTTCCATCCAAAATTAACTACATTTTCCTTTTTCCTCTAGTCTCTGCAGCTATAAAGATCACAGACCAACTGGAATCATCAGGTGATGACATTTTAGCCACAGCCAGCACTTACATTCACACAGAAACATTGCCTTTCTTTACTGGTTCAAGCGACGCATCCGCCTCCCTGCCTGAAGACATTGTTATTGGCACAGCTCCCTCTGAGCAAATAGTGCCGTTACCAGTAGTCACCAGTTCATCCCATAGCCACTTGGTTACTATAGACCAGCCCTTCAGAGTAACCGCCCCCTCTGTGCCAATAGCTGACATCTCTACTGGCTTTGAAACAGAAGTCCAGGATATTGCCACAGAACTGGATAGGATGGATGCTATGGGCACATCGACACCAGAGGAGGTGGAATATGATAGTGGATACATTTCAGTATCAAAACCTCAGCCTGAGGAAATCACTCCAGCTCCAACACTGAAGTACGTAACCACTAGCTCCATGACAACTGCAACCAAAGGCAAAGAACTTGTGGTTTTCTTCAGTCTGAGGGTAACCAACATGCACTTTTCTGATGACCTCTTCAACAGAAGTTCTCCAGAATACAAAGCACTAGAACAACAGTTCATTCAGCTGGTGGGTAAAAATCAGATTGGTTGGTGAAATATGGTATTCAAGCACAGTTGTAAGACAGTAGTAAGAAAAAGATTGTTCCTGTTAGCTCATATTATTATTGTTCCTCTAGTTAGAAAAACAATGTACGGAGACAGGCCTCTACTACTGCTATAATCAAGAGCTTTCTGGTAACTGATCTTTTTTTCCATTTGAAAGTGTCACCTAACTAGGAGCCAAAAAGCACAATGACACGAATAACAGAATATGGCCCTGTCTTCCCATTAAAGACAGTGTAATTTTTAACACTGCTGTTTATTTTTTCTAGCTTGAGATGCTGTCAGCATATCAGGTTGCAGTTGTCTATGAAGGGAAGAACATGTAGCAGAAGATGTAAGAAAAGTTTACCCATGAAAGAAAATATATACACTTGGCACATATTTGTATTTGGATGCTTCTTTGCTTCAATGGCCATCACTGGTTTATGACATACAGTACTGAAACAGTTATAAGAAAACGATTGACAGGATCTTTATTCTGGATTTATTATAAATCCTTTCACAATGCAACATGGCTTCTCAAAGGAAATATGATTAGATTTTTCCTATGCATACCGAGGTCAGTTGGTCAACTCAAATGGCATGCTCATTCTGTCCTGCTTCAAGTGAACTATAGAAAGTAATTTGAGTTGGCTTCCTAGCGAGGGTTTTTTCCCCTTCGGAACCAATAGAAACCTCAAACACTATACATTTCATTACAAGGAAAACAGTTGCCCATCTCTACTTATTGAGAAAAATCAAATTGAAGAGACTAATCAAGGCAAATAGAAAACTGAACTTGGTCGTAGAGTTGGGCACTGCTATTAAAGCCAGATAAGTAAGCGGGTGATTTATGTACTTGATAATGAAAAGTGAACATAAGTGAAATTAATGGTAGCTAGGCGTTGATAAGGGAATTAAAATAAAACAACTTCCTGTTTTACAGCTGCTTCCATATCTTCAAGCCAACCTTACAGGATTTAAGCAATTGGAAATACTTAACTTCAGAAATGGAAGTGTGATTGTCAACAGCAAAATGAAGTTTGCCAGGTCTGTACCGTATAATATCACAGAAGCTGTGCACTGTGTTTTGGAAGATTTTTGTGATGCTGCGGCCCAGCGCCTCAATTTGGAAATTGACAGCTATTCCCTTGATATTGAGCCAGGTAAGATTTCGTTACTGAAAATGCAAAAACAAACATTTACAGTTCACCTTTCATGATATTGATAGTTTTACCTGACATGACTGAAAGAAGAAATGTCTACTTTAAAAGGACAGTAATAGTATTTGCCTCCTTGGAGATGATGATAAAAAAAGAAATAAGGAAACAGTGCTGCATGTAATGTGTTTGGTGGGTTTTAGTGCAGTTCTCAGTGGACAGGCTTCTACATTAGAAGAGCCAGTAGGACTAAACACACTGTTTAATATGTATGGAGAGACGAAAGACTGAATGGATGAGAAATGAATAGTCATATATTCCCTTCCTAGAAGTACTCCCTACAGATGAGGATTTAAGTGTGTTGGCAGGGAAGCATGGAAAAAAGCATGTCACTTCTTGTTTGATCAAGAAAAAAAAGAACTAAGTGACATACAGAAATAATTGTGAGAAAAAAAACCTGAGAGCAAGAATGTCTGTGATCCATGTAGGGTGAAAGCTTAGAACAGACTGACCACCAATTTAAAATACTGAGAGATTATAAATGCTTACCAGCCTTGGCTTTGGAACCGAATACTTGCCAATCTCAATGCATAGGCATCAGCTGCAAACTACAAAGTCCTAACTCTCCAGTTATTTAGTCTGCCCCTGCTTGCTTGGAAATGTGATTCAAAGCAATGATAATAAGTTAAAAGAAAGGCTGATAAAATTTTATATTTTAAATTGCTTGCTTGGATTTTTGTCAATCCAGTGACTGCATCAAGAAAAATGGGACTCAGTAGTGAATCACAAGAGCCTTTACGAATTTCATCTATTGGGTTTATAGTTCGCGTTTCATTACTTTGTATTTTCTTCACTATCCTTGGAAACAGAAAGGAGAGAGTATAGAAGGTATCCATTGTAGAGAGACAGAGGAACCCCTAGCTAGGAGAAAGCAGGGATGGTACCTGTCTGGAAAGAAGTGCCGCATGGTGAGAGCTGTTCTGTGAAAACGTGATGGGAGTAACTTGCAAGACACCCCATAACCTCCAGTCAAAGAGAAAGCTACCCACACATTAGGGTTTACCACAGATAGAGTTGTGGAAGAAAAGGGAATCATAGGCGGCTTGCGTGGTTCAGTTGTAAAACCTAAACCTGATGAAAAACAAAAACAGCACTTTTACATACTTTTACAGTAGGACAGATGGCTGCCAGTTCTGAGTCTCTCTACTACTACACTTAGAATAGAAGACTACAAAGTTTAGTAGAAAGGGATATATTTTCCACAGAAATTTTAAGCGCTATAAAATCCATTTGCCAGGGATCTCATTTCATGGATTTTTT
The DNA here is from genome assembly GCF_000455745.1 of Alligator sinensis. NCBI lineage: Eukaryota > Metazoa > Chordata > Crocodylia > Alligatoridae > Alligator > Alligator sinensis. The sequence goes on from NW_005841955.1 coordinate 1,227,873, forward strand.
TGTTATTTTCTATAGACTCCTGTTTCACTTCTACAGCTTCCTGCTGGTTTAATCCCAGTTCAATTCCATGGGCCTGCTTTTTATATTCTTAATAATTTGTATTATAATAATACCTAGCATTCTCAGTCAGGATCATGGCCCCATTGAAAGACCAGATAACTTAAATGTGCTTAACAATATTCAGTTAGATAGCAGAAAATGTGCATTCCTAATAAGGCATGGGCATGTGGTTGAAGTTGAGAATGTCATACGGCAATATGAAGGTCAGCAAACTGCAGAGGAAGACTTCAGACAGGGCAATCTAATATACTTATTTTAAAACAAGAACAAAAAGAGGAACCTTCCCTCATGTCCTATTCTCTACAACACCAAAAAATACAGGAAACCCCCCAGAAGGAATGTGCCTACCAGCCTGATCACTTTGCTTACACAATAAAAGTTGAACACTATTCCCCTAGTCCTCATCTTCCTTTTATTAAGAAGCATTTGATTTCATATTATGCAGTTACATGTCACTCCCCACAAAGGCAGCTTAGCCTCTCTTATATTTATTTCATTTATGCTACACTCTAAAATGGAAATCCAGAGATTTTCTTAAAAACTGTGTGTGTGTGTATGCAGTTCATATAGACACTTCAAAAAAATTTCTTATGTCGTATGATGTTCAGTCAGAGAATTTGAAGGTTAAAAGAAAAAAAACAAAATCCCCTGAATTGTGGTAGTCTAGCCTATCTTTAAATAATAACTTGAGAGTGTTTGCCACTTACGACATACTAATTGAAACCCAAGGAGAATGACCTCTAAGCTACTGAGGTCTTCAGGTTGTTGTACTGATATTTTTAATTAGAGCATGTAAACTGAAAAACAAAGCAGCTACAAATGTGGTAAAATATAAATTGATAAAGAACTATTTATTTTTTCCAACTTCCTTACCCCAAACATCTTTATGTCTCTCTCCTGCTAACATTTTTGTTCACTTGGAATTCAAAACTGTCCCAGGAGGGAGTTGGGAGGAGTCTCATGAATCCAAAAGGACAGGAAAGGCAATGGTAAATAAACCAAGGGCCTTCCCCTTTGCATGTTTCAAAGCCCATTTTCTTCCCCTTTCAATTAAAAAAATGTACAGGTTTGAAACCTGTTTGTATATTTGAATTCAATTCAAGTAAATTCCCCTTCATTTGTGAAAATGAGAGCCATCTAGTGGAAACAATGTTATACCACAACTCAACTTAAAACCTGAATGAAGATGCACCATCTCCACTTCCTACAAGAAACAACTGAGAGACTTGTCATATCATCTACAAATAATACTGCAAGGAACACTGTAAAGCAGATAAAAAACCTGCAAGTATGTGTGCGTGCACGTGGTGAAAAAATACAGCAACAATGACAAAACTATGATGGCCACGTCACCCAGCCCTGTATGAAAGAAAAATGACATACCATTACTGAAAAAAGGAGCTATACAATAACCCAGAAAAATATTGTATGCCTAATTTACTGCCAAAGGGAGACAAATAGGCAAACTTGGATATTTACAAGAAGGAATGCAACTAATACAGCTATTAGTATTTTAATCACATGGACCAATTAGACAAATAATTTCACCACACTCTCAGACCCTGATCAAAAAGATTTTAGTTGAAATATCCAGCAATACATCAGGAAAATTATTTGATTTGACAAGTTAAAATAAGCAAGAGAACAAGCAGGAGGAGCAAGAGACCTCATATCTTGCTTTCAGTAAGATGAGAATTAATGATAAAGAATTAGAGAAGGAAAAGATGGCATATGAATCAGAAAGCATAATGGTCGCTAAACAGAATGTTCTCCCAAAGTTTTCCATAAGCCTCCATTTACACTTTAAAGCATGCATTATTTTTAATTCTGTGGGAGCATGACATGGATTAATAACTAGGGAGGAAGTTAAATTCTGAGACAAATGGACAGTATTAGGAATTCAACCACTTGGATATGAATACAAATTGTACCTTTGAAACAAATGCATCTTCACCTAGGAGATGAAGCTACAGAGAAATAAAATGGGAAAATAAGAAACAGCTGTGAAACAGGAAAGGGAAGCCACTAAACATTGACTTTGACAGTATTGAAATGATGATGTTGCCATGATGCTCCAGGAAATAAGCAAGAAATATCTGTTTGTTTATGGACACACTAGATAAGCACAAACTTGTTGGGAACCACCTTATCAAGAATTAGCCATGGAAAATGTGACTCTTGATGATCCACAAAGGATGCACCTACATGTTAATTAATGGACTTTAGGTCATGTGTATTAAATCTAGTACCTCTAGGTACTTTTACACATGCTCTGGAGGTAAGGGGGGCAATTTAATTACAGCAGTTCTGAGAGCCACTCTAACTAAAGTGCCACCACGTCTCCTGTATCAGCATCCCTGTGCTAGAAAGTGGCCGCAGAGGTGCTTGAAATAAAGCTCATTCGATGAGCTTTAGCTGAAGCGCCCTCACCACCATTTTTAAGTGTGGGGATGATGATAGAGCTGCTGGAGTGCAGCAATTGCCACATGCCGACAGACTTGATTAATTGAGTCTGCTCCAATGTGCTGGAATTCCAGTGCATTGGAGCAGCCTAAGTGCTCATGTATAGCTGCCTTCTGTTGTGAGGTACTAGAAAAAGGTGCATTAGCTAAACAGCATGGTTTTCTTGTGATGCTTTAATGCACATTAAAATAGGCTAATGTGCATTAAAGCACACATGTAGACATGCCCAGAACAAGTCTTTTCTTTCTCCTGCTATAACTCTATCCCCAAAGAATGGAAGGGGAAAAAAAACACAAACAAAAAAAAAAAAAATGAGCCATTTATAGGACATCTCTGCTGCCCCTATGTACCAAGTGCTTAGCTTCATCCCTGCACTGCTGCCTGCTATACATTCTGCCAATTAATGGCACGATAAAAGGAAAATTCACATATAATGGAATAATCAGCTTATTGTCATTATGGAGACTGGACACCCCAGGGTCCACAACCTGGGCTGCACAGGGATCTGCAAGTGCTGGATGTGGGGAGCTGATTGGCTCCCGCACTGCCCTGGCATTTATAGAGCCATGCACCCTTAGCCCCACCTACTAGGCTCTTGGAACCTAACTTTGACCTAGCCAGTGAGCTGAAGCCCAGTATTCGATCCCAGGCTCCACCAGAATACAGTTAGGATCTGAGCCCTCATCCAAAAATTGTGTATCCTGCCATGAACATGTGGCATAGCAGGACATATGATTGTTGAAATCAGGGAATTCAATCCAATAAATTAAGGTCTGTCCAGGACCGAAAGAAGATAAAAGATGCTCTGAGAATCTCCACCCACAGGTTAGGAATTAGCAAATACAGTGTGCAACATTTTAAAACTAAAGATTTTTTTTCTACAGAAACTAATGCTTAATCCATTATTACCTAGATAACTAGCAAGGATCACTTGATTTCCAGACTGACATTTTAAGAGCTATTAATTGATTATACAACACATCAGTTTGACACTATGCCTGTGATAAAAGCTGCACTTTCTAAGTGCTGTCCAGCAATTCAGGCCTGTTATATTGCACCTTTGCCCCTCTACCTATCCATACCTGCATTTTCATTTTCATGTCATCCCTTTACTCCTCCCCTACCAAAAACCCTCCACTCATTTTTCTGCTTGGTCCACATTAGTTTCATTCTGGAATGAAAGCTATCTGCTATTCATTAATTCTAGGAAGAGTAAAAGCAAGGATCATTTGGGCTAAGATGCTCTTGTGTCAATTTCACCTCATGTCTCTTAAGAATTGAATGATACTCCTTCCAGAAAACAAGTAGAGTAAAGGCAATGATGAAGAAGGATTACCTCCATCCATCCACCACTTCAGCATGAAGCTAATGTGAGCACTGTACTAAGATGGCTCACATTGAGCTTCCTCTTGGTTTCTGGTGAAAGCCAGGGTTTGAAACCCTGCAAGCAGGTGAAGGAGGAAGAAATCCACATTGAAATTAGAAGTGCTTGTCAAGAAAGAATAGGACTCCAGGTTGCAGAGGTGACTTAGGCCCCTGCTCTCAGGACCCTCACTTTCCCAGTACACAAAAGTAGTTATCCCAAACCCAGAAAACCAGCAAGTGCTGCTGGTTTCACAGGAAATTATTTCACCAGTAGAAACATTAGCAGCAGGATTGTGGTGAACCTGTTTCATTCCCTCTGTGAATGAGACTGCCATAAGTCCTACCAAATACAATGGGGCAATGCACTGACACATGCTATTACTTATTTCTCCATCCCATTGCAGCTGATCAAGCCAACCCATGCAAGTTCATGGCATGTGATGAATTTTCAGAGTGCATAACCAATGAGTGGACAAAAGAGGCAGACTGCCTCTGTAAACCTGGTTATATAAGCCAAGATGGTCTGCCATGTCAGAGCCTGTGTGAGATGGAACCACATCTTTGCATTAATGGTGGAAAATGTGAATTAGTTCCAGGAAAGGGGGCTGTCTGCAGGTACGTAAATTATATGTAACATTAATTCTGCGGAACAATGATTATCTTGAAAAAATAGCTATATAGTCTCCGGACTTCCATAGTGTCAACTCTCTGCCAATTAGTATATACATTTGGGGTTAAATTGCAATATTCTTACTAATATGGAATAGTACCTTCTATCACACACACAGTTCCATTGAAATCAGTAGAATGACATGATTACTGTTAACTATAACATCACATTCTAGTTGGGTTTTTTTAAAGAAAGGGTAAATTACAGAAACTGCCTTTGACTTCGGCTATGTACACACACTCAAATGACCTGGAAGAACTCTTCTGGGTTTTTTTTCCAGGTAGAAAAACTTACCTGGAGACACCTGAACAGACATGTGAATGCTGAGCCCTTGAGGAACAGAGAGTTTTCAGGACTGACACTGCATAGCCAGAGGGCACCTGCAGGCTCCCTCAGTCTGCCTGGAGACAGATGGCAATATTGCACAGGGCAGCCCTGATTGGATGATCCAGATTGCTCAGAGTCAACTTATGTCTCCCTGAAGCCCAATGTGGGATGTGAAGGGATTGTGTTCTGCTCCCTGCTTGGCTGGAGTAGTAGAGTCCAGCCTGAGTGACACACTTTCTCAGGGGGAGAGGTGGGGTGACAGGAGCAAAGTGTCCTGGGGTACCAGAGGACAGTGCTGTGGCTTCTCTCAGCAGGGTAAGTTGTACAGACTTTCCCTCTCCCAGAAGAAACTTTCCTGAGAGTGATTTAACCCTGGTTCTTTCCAGGTTATTCTTCTCCTAGAGCAGCCACTTTTGTATTGTCCTTGACAGTTTAAAAAAAAAAAAAAATCAACACAAGTATCACAAAGGTAGGGTTTCATCACCAGAAGGGGCTGGTGGACCATAACTGAGGGATCGTTAAGAGAATATATCCTATATTCCTGAATGATAAATTTGAGGTTTTTAAATTATTCTGTGATTTGCATAGCAAATCAACACTTTCACAAAACTATACAGAAACTGACCCATGTAACAAGCAGAAGAAAAGTCTGAAATGCTCATATTGACCTAACTTGTTAGTCATTCTTAATACTGACTTCAGCAGGTGAATATATATGTATTTAGCATGCCTATATTTATTTAAATACCAACTATAAACAATAAAAGCATTAAACTACTCTGCATGTTCTCATAGCTATAGAGGAACTATCAACAATACTGTAACTCAGTGATTAAGATGCATTAGTTTCAGTACCATAATTCTCTTTGGACCCTGCTACATGTTTCACTTAAAATGAGATTAACTGGTTAATCACATCTTAAGTTGTGACACAGTCACAAGTTTAATCAATGCTCAGTGTGCAATAACATTGTGGCTCATTGCTATCATCCCATTAATTGAGTGTATGGTGCTCTGCAACAGCTTGCTACTTCCCACTGCAGAGGGAGCCTGGGATCATGATACCAGGTTTCCACTGCACCAGCAATAAGCCATGATTGAATTTGATGGTGGATCCTACAATCACACCTTCTTCCATACATGCATGACAAGGCAGGAGGCACGATTGCATGGATAAGTCTGGCAGGGGCCTTTGTCTCAGTTGGCTTCCTAACAAAACATAATACTGAGACACAAGGTTCAAATTAAGTTCTACACAGTCACTGCTGAATTCCCTGTTAACAGGAAAGTCATGCTAGTAGCTGTATTCTGCAATGCCACAGTCACCCTATGGTCCAAAAAGATGATTTTTCTTACCTTTAAGTAGTGGAAAGATATGGTTTACAGATTTTAGAACATCTGTCCCAATCCACTAATGAAAATACAGGAGGTTGCCAGTGTGGCTGCCCAAGGCTCTTCTAGCACCCATTCCTGGACCCAAGAGTGTCTTTCTAGTTCTGCAGTACATCAGCATACTTGAGCAGATGGGACATACTTCATCCTAAATTCTATATGGCTTGTTCTGGCTGCAGAATAGACAAACCCAAAGCTGCTCTCTGTGTAAACTTCAGAATTCAGAAGTGGGAAGAGAATACACCAGAGTTCAGTTGTTTAATATTAAGCATCACAAATCTGAAGAGATTTTTCTTTCTTGTATTATCAATCATACTGCTTCATAAAGACTCCATGATTCATTACATCCATTAGACTATTCTGTACTATTTGCCTTGTACTATTTTTCCCTGAATTTTGGGCCCAGATACTGTTTTCTGCCCTCATTCTCATTTTTTTTATATATATGTTTCCCTCACTTTCCTTACTTCAGATGCCCTGTACGTAGACACAAGTTTTACCAAGGACAACGCTGTGCAAAATTTGCTCCAGAACCCACTCAACCCTTCATTTTTAAACCTGTGGTTCTTGGATTATTAAGCCTTGTTTTTCTTTTCATCATTTTAATAATAAAGATACGAAGAAACTGTGAAAAGAAGACTAATCTAGAGTAAGAGCATGATTTTTCAGTCACTTTAAAAGTTAATATTGAACTTCATTTCTTAAATCTCAAAGATTCTTACATAATCAAGTGTTTTGCATTGTAGATGTCCTATTCCTAGCAGCTGCAACTCAGAAAATGCTGTAAGACTTAATCCTGCTTTTGAACATGATGAACCCATAGCTAGTGTTTGCCATATGCCTTGTACTGCAAGTGCATGTGTCAATTCTGCAGAGATCATTGATCAAGGAACACCACACACACATGAAAACACAGCTCAGGGTGAAGGTAAAAATGCATACAAATACTTTCTTTTCCCTCTCAGCATAAGTTTTCCTAAACAATAGGTCCATTTTCATGTGTTAACTTTACAGCTAATTCAAGCGTGTTTCTATATCTTGCATTGCTCACCTCAAAACTAAAACTATTAATACCTATAGTTGCCCATCTGTAATACTTACTGCTCTGTAGGTTTCGTAACAGAACTTTAGCACCGCTCTCTTTCAGGTCTTCTGCTTGGCTCTGGTCACTCCTATCCTGATATCCTTTCACAATCAGCACAACAAATTAACCCTGTGTATCTCTGCTTTTATGTTGTAGGTCACCAGATAATTATTCAAAACCAAGATTGACAAGTTAGTATCTGAAATTCTGTATTTCCAGAATAAACCAGAGAAGAGCAAGGTTTGTGACTCCATTTCTAAAAAGATGTGCAACAATGTTTATTCTCAAGTTTTGCATTTGTAGAAGTTACCAGGAAATCTTTTTTGTATATTAAATTCATGTTCCATTTAAAGCTGAAAAGAAATATATATTTAAATTACTTAACTTTCTTTGGCTGAAAATGACTTTTCCTTCGAGAGCTTACTACAACAGTCACACCTCTTTTTGAAGTGCTGTTATGAAACATGGTACAATTTTTATACCTGTTTCATAATGCAACAATCCTTCATGCACACACATGGGGGTGAGGGAATATGAAAATTAAAATAATGAAAATGTAAATGTAAAAGACAACCAAAGAGCCTAAGTTAATGAGAATAGCTGACCATAAAACTGTCCCCTAATAGTACAGTTTAAGGAGTTAAGTTAGCTTAAACATGACACAAGAAACAAAGAAAGAGACAAATATACGAGTCTGAACATAAGGCTATATTTTGTTTTGCTCATATCTGTATGTAAAAAGACGTGATTTCAAATACAAGACTTCTCTTGCACATTTGAAGGTAACAAAGGTATGAGGGACAGAATTTGATTGAGCTGAGAAATTTTCTGAACTTCAACTTCTCTCTCAACTTTGGATATACTTGATTTTATTCCTTGAAATGTAGACAAAGGACTTCTCTCATATTTTAATCTGAGTCACAGCCTGCAGAAACAAATTAAATAATAATAATAGATAGGTTTTCTGGATCATCAGGGAATAGAGAGTGGATAATGACCTTGATGAGAAGCCACGAAATTTCTTTCATTGGTCTTCATCAGACAGATGATGGAAGGGAGTTTCTAGCCCAACCCTATTCTTTCCAATTAAGATGTGGCACTGCTATAGACTAAACCAGGGGTTTTTAATCTTTAAGGAGCATACCCCTTCTGGGTACACTTCTGGTGGAGTGAGGGGGCGGGGGGTGGCGCCCGGACATGGAACAGGGGGTGCTTGCATGTGGCATAGGGTGGTGGATTGCAGTGGCAGCTGCCGCATGCGAGCTCCCCACACACCACATCCAGTGGGCTGGGCGGCACCTGTGCGGCCCACAGAGGGGAGCTGCTGTCCGTGCCCTTCTGCCCCTGGCCCTGCTCCTGGGAGGTGGTGGCACGGGGTCGTGGGTGGCAATGTTCCATCCCCACCTGCCTGTGGGTACCCCCTAGCCCCTTTCCAAGTCCACCCAGGGGTATGCATATCCCCAGCTGACAACCCCTAGACTAAACTAGACTAAAAGGAGGTACTGTTACGCACTTATAAATTGAAGACCCACAAGTTACCACAGTAGTATTAGTCTCAAAGGTCATGAAGACATGGAGAATGAAGTGGCTGAACTGCTTAAAAAGACAGACAAGCTGATATCAGCCACTATATTGAAAAATTAGAAAATAGTATTAGTTTGTCCCTGACTTTAAACAATGTACACTGGGGTTATTTGTAGAATTACAGACCAGGAAACCTCACTTTTATAGAAGATGAGCTAGCTGAAATCACTTTATATATGATATAAAATATGATAGAAACAGACCAGAAAAGCTTCTGGAAAAACCTATGCTTCAGTCTATAAGAATTCCGTGATCAATTCATACAGAAATAACTAGCAAAGCTGACCTGGGTAGCATTGTATTTAAACTATCAGAAAAGCACTGGCAGAAGTTCTCACAAAAGGTTAAGGGAATTAGTCATCGGCGACAACTGAAGCACTGACATCAGTTAGAAACTGGCTAAGAAACAGTAAAAAAAAATAAAACTACTGTATTTATTCATAATAACACATGTACCTTCTCAAAATCAACTCTCACACTTGGGGTTTCTTAAGCAAGGAAGCTTATTTTCTGCCCAGGGTTTCAGTTTTTAGTTAAGCAGGAAAGGGAAGATAAGTCAGCTGAAGATAAGCCTCTGTTTCTGCTCTATGCAGCCTTAACTCTGATGTGACTGCCCAAGCAAATGAAAGCTGGTAACCCAAAAATCAATGGGAAGATTCAATGTCTGAGTGAAGAACTTACCTTCTTTCTAATACAAATTGAAGTTCTCTGGACAGTGTTTACCAGATCAGAAGAATCACAACCTATGCTAGGGTGATCAAGATATTCTGATACTCTTCTATCCTCATAAGAACATTCAGCAATATGAAGAATAAGAGAAAGCTATGTGAGAATGCCTTCTTCCTCTATGCAAAGGATATTGCATGCGTCTCAAATTGAATGTGTGAGCATATCTGCACTCAAAGATTAGATTTGAATCAAGTCTATATTGTGACTTGAATGAAATGACCCCATGGGGTCATTAGGTTAAACCCACTAGAGTTACGTAGAGACCAGCCATGATGATCTGATCCTCTGCAGCCTAAGTCAGATGTGTAACTGTGGACACCACCCCATTCAAAACACACCACTTCTTTGGAAGATATAGGGATCGTTTTTGCTTCTTTAAGCTATATATTGCCACAGCATTGCCTGTTGCACTCTGCTGCCCATCTACTCATCAGAGGAAGGAGTGCTTGAAGACAAAGCCTTCAACTGTGATAAAGTTCACACAAAATTTAATGTCTAAGCCTATTAGTTTTCAGTTGATATAAATAGATGCCCTACTCCAAAATGTGAATATCCATGGCTGTTTCTCTGAATGGCATCTGATGGGAAGGCATTCTTCTCAGGACAATGTGTAGCCCAGTCTACCAGATAATCCAATATTTCATCTTAAAACTAGATGGATTTTAGCAAACAGTACTAACCCAGTTTTGCAGAAAAGCATTTGCAGCATTAACAAAAGATGTGCGAAGTAAAGGTCTTAGACAGAAACAATTTTGGACTTCATTTTTGAGAGTGTTCATAAGAGGTGTGCAAGACCTCCTGGAAATCAGACACTACTCTACTGGGGCACCTATACACATGCAGCAAAGCTGCTCTGATGTACTGTAATTACAGCATGTTGGAGTAGACTCGATTAATCGAATCTGCTAAAGCGTGGTATATATCCGTGCTCCAGCATCGCGTGTATCAGTGTCACCATCCTGAAAATTGGGGGCAGGGCACTTTAAAACTTGTTCAACAAGCTGTAAAGCTCCCCCACCATCATTTTTCAGCGCAGGGATGTTGGTACACATGACACTGCAGGAGCTTTAACTAGAGTGGCTCTCGGAGCCACACTAATTAAAGCATGCCCCTCCACTCCCGAAGCAAATATATAAATGCACTTGGAATCCAGAGAAGCCACTATAAAATTCAAAAGGAGATGATGGACTCATGGATCCCAAATGAGATGATTTTAAAGTGCCATTACTCAAATCCAAGATGAATTCCACCCCCCCCCCCAATCAATGTGAGGGTGGGAAAAAAAAAAACCTCACCTTGAATTCAAGTACTGGTTAGGGCAGACAGCTGCTGCAGCCCTGGCACTAGATACAGGGCAAAGCCAAAGTGAAGCCACTGCCTGGCCTAGGCTGGGTTGGCTCATGGCTCCATGGGAGGGAGTGCATGGTATGGGGCACCTGGAGGATCCTGCATGGTTAGGGGGAAAGCATGAGGACACCCATGGGAGAGGGGCATACATGGGGGAGAGGGCCTGCAGGGGTGACCCATGGTGTGTGGTTCAGAGGGAGGATGCGGGAGACTGCATAGACTGTTTCTCCCCCACCACCTGCTATGCCCCCACTACTTACCTTCTAGTCCAGCTCTGGCTCCAGGCATGACCCAGCCCAGAGCCACCACAAGCTGCTTTTTCCTGGCTGGGACAATTACCACTCACTGCCCTGGAGCCAGAGCCACTGCACAAAGTAAGCAGAGATGTGTGTGCGCATAGGGGGGGTAGCTAGGAACAGCAGGTGCAGGCATGAGGGACAAGGGATGGGGGTCTGGCTGCCAGCCATCCCCTTCACTGCTGCTTTCTCTGGTTCAGTGGCAGGGGGTAGGGGAAGAATTTAAGGCAACCCTCCTATCATTAGAAAAACTTGGATTCACATAAACATGGTACTTAAGTTGAAACATCTCAGATACTCCTTACCTGGAACACAAGATATGATTTTGAATTTCTTGATGCTAGACCTCCCTGATGTGCACCCAGGCAAATGC
>NW_005841955.1:1239624-1258374 GCF_000455745.1 Alligator sinensis
TCTTTCATGTATGGACCTGTATGTATAGACACCTATTTTGTTCACATTAAAGATAATAAAGACTCATAAATATAGTGCATGTGAATGTTTCTGTATATTATATTCCGTTTTTGTTTAATATGGTGAGGAATATGCATGAAATGCCTGCTGATTTCATTCAGATTTTGTATGAAGCTAGCAATATTATTCAGAATAAGAATAATATGGTTTTTAGTATAAGCTCCATGAACTTAAAGCAGAGAGACAGCTATAAGCTATTTTAAATAACTTGGAAATTAGCCCAGCTGATTTTAGTGAAACTTTTGCCTAAGAGAAGCTTAGTAAATCATTTTCATTAATCTAAAATTGAGGATGCTTTGTAAAAGTCTAATTTTTTCTGGTTTTCCCTCCCTACAGGTATCAGAAAAAAAATCTGTATGATTCAAGATGAAACTTCACACTATATTATGTCATGGCAAATTTGGAAATTATTGAAAGACTTACAATTTTGACTTAAAACACTGAAACAAAACACTTAAAACTGAAACACGTATTACATGAAAGTTACTGTCTTTTAAAGGTCAATTTGCACCCATTTTGCTTAGTGCAAAAAAAGTCTAAAAGTTCACCACTTAAGAAGTCACCATGAATACAGTTGTTATTTGTGGAGTTATACACCAGTAGTAGCCTGAGATTTCCAGTAGCAGAAACTGTAACAAGCTTATTAAGTCCTTCTACATCTAGTAATACAACTTTTAAAATATTTTACTAGCTTTAACATATTTAAAGCTAAATGTTTTGTTACCAGGGATATTTAAGTTCATTAAACCATACTAAACATTGCTTGTAAATTGTTTAGCTGATTCTTAAAGTGTCTCATAATGCTGGAAGAACAGATGACTGTTTTTTAATGACTTGCTGGAGAATGAGACTTGTGAGTTTTCTGTTGTATAATAAAACAGAAGATCTCTCTCATTGTTAAATTTTTAATGAAAAGTTCTTCTGATCAGATTTCAGTCTTTTAGATGCAAGAAAGTTGTTGTAATTTCAATAAAGTACTCTCTCCAGGCACAACGAAACACTGTGGCTAAGTAGATTGTCAAAAGCCAAAGGCTGAATTGATTCAATCTTTGCAGGTTAGTCTAAGCTACATAGATTGAATCAATAAGCAAGTGAACAGACATTCATTTTGGATTCTGGAAATGTAGCCACATGCCTGCAGTAGCCTAGGCCAGAGCGTGCTAAAGCATGCCACCCTGTTCACCTGGAGCGAACAAGTTGGGCCAAGGCTTGCCCACCCACCCTGCCAGGGTTAGGTTTGCAGGGGAGGTGCAAAGCATCCTGAGATGCTGGGAAACTGAGAGTTAACTTGAATCTGGAGGGGATCTGGGACCGAAGTTCAATAAACCGATTTAACCAAGTCAGTTAAGTCTGATGCTACATCCATCTAGGTTTGCCTTAAACTGGTTTCAGACTTTTTGAAAGCAGTTTATGTGCACTGAACTTCTGCTGTGTTACAGATTTGAACTCGTTTCCAATCACATACTCATTTTTGTGTAATTTCTGTCCCTGGCCTGTGTATTTTAGAATGTACACAAGTGATTTGAGAATACAATTACTATATGTTAGCAAACTAATTAGACATACACACAAGCATATGCTTAGTACATATATATACACACTACCCTAATGGTTACTATTTGGTTTTTTTGTTGCATATCTCAGTAAGCAATAAGTGGCTATAAGCATCTCATATGTTTATCACAACTTTGGCTGGATTACTGCACAACTAAGATTCAAACTACTAACTTTGTCCTGTTCACAAGCCTACATATGCTGCAGCAGACAGAATACATATATACTACTTGCAGACACTGTTTCTCATTTCCTATACTACAACAACAACAACAACAACAACGAAGACTTGTGTGGTTTTACTCCATATAGGAACATCCATATTCATATCTGTACTTGTATATTTTGAGTATTATCTGCTCATTTTAACAATTTTTTTGATTTTTTGTTTTTGCGGGGAAAGGGGAGACATTTTAAATCACAGTGAAGATAGAGTGAGCTTTATTTTATTTCGTTTTATATAGTGTAAGAATTGCTTAATAGTTCCAACTGGTTCAGTCTATACAAACCATAGTTTGGCTTGCACATCCTGGATGTGGAGACATCAGGTACAAGATGGAAAGAACTGACCTTGAGTTCCACGTTCAGTTGTCAAGGCTGATATAATATCTTTGACATATAGTTTTGGAAATGAGACCAAAAAAAGGGAAACTCATGATACTATTTAACAAAGTCACATTCCAGAGTAGAACACCGTTTTACATTTTTTCCGTATGGTACTGAAAGATTTTTTTTTTCCAGCAAATATTAGCTTTTACTGAGGGTAATATATATCTTAAGGATACTCAAACATTCCATATTTTTTCATTTAAACATATTTTTATATCCATTTAGCATATTTCAATTCATATAGATTTTCATTAGGCAGGCAATAAAGAAGTCATTTTTAATGTCTATTTTAATAATTAAAAGATTGCTCATGACTATTTATCATTATCAAATATTTAAGTACCAAATGTATTTGCTGGATGTAAACCTTTTGTACTTCAATAAAATACAGTAAATCTATTTGCTTGAAAATTGCATCTGTAATTAAATCAGCTTGTAAATTTATCTTATCAGAATTATATCCTCTTTCTACATGTGGGTCTTAAACTAGAGTTGCAAATTAAGGCGGTAGATTATGCCACTAGTAAAAATAAAGAAACTGGATTCTGAGGTTTCATCAATCAAGCTTTCATAATACTTAGGCTGAATAATTATTTGGAATAAAATATTCTCCTGAGGCATACAAACCTCAAAAATCACAGCAGTGAGAAACTAAGCATCACACATTTACACTGATGTAAACAAGCAGACGCATGATACAACCCTATCTACACTGTTGTGACTTTCTAGAATCCAGTGTAGAGTTAGGTGGGAAAAATGAAATGTAAAACATGCCATTCTAAATTAGTGTGGGTGTCATGTCTGCTTCCATTGCGGATAGCCTGTTTGCACTGAGCAGATGGCAATTTACCAGCTCCCCTGGCAGATAGCCGATGAACACTGTAACAGTGCTGGCACAGCTACCACAGGGGAGCTGATCTTCTGTGCGCTCCGGATACTGGCAATACAGGGTACAAAACGATGCATCTAAGTCCCAATTTTATTCATATAACTGCAGAAAAATGAGATAAACAAGCATTATAAGCAGTGATAAGTAAATTGGGTTTTTAATACATTTTCTTTATAATCAAAGGTAGTATTAGATATAAAGGTCAAAAAAGTGATTTTCAGAAGACCCTGAATCTTCTGTTGACTTCTGTGTAAATCAACAGATTAAGTATTCTGATTGTTAAACATTCTTTTCATGTCTTTAAATGAATTCTGGGAGATGCAGGAGAAAAAACAGCATTTCTTTCCACCATAAGTCCGTTCATTGTTTTCCTATAGTTTTGTAAACACTTAACATTTTACATTTCTCTTGCTGGGATCCTGTGACCCCAGCTGACTTCCTGCCCCTGGGGCAGGGGGTTGGACGCGATGATCTTCTGAGGTCCCTTCCAGCCCTAATGTCTATGAAATCTATGAAATTTAAAACACTGAAATAATTGAGTTGAGAGCCATCACACAGATTTAAGCACAGAATGTATTTATTTGTTGAAATTTTCAGTACATCACTGAGAGATCTTAGTACTTAAAAAGTACTTAAAAATATTTTGGAACAAATAAACGAAAACAATTCAACTACAAAAGAGGAACAGAAGTTCATTAGTGAATGAAAGTGGTACACCTCATCATTCTATGTTCTCTGAAAGTAGAATTCCACATAGAACCATGCTCTTGAGTCGTGGGCAGGTATACAATCTAGGACATGTGGGTTTTTTAATTTTATTTTTTAAGGTGCTTCAAGTCAAAACTAATAACTGCATTACATAATTTAGAAGGTCAGGTCAGAACAAGTTGTCTTTCTTCTTACAAACACATCTGAGGATCACCAGTAGCTTATGCTATTTTCCCTATAAGCATATGACTAACTCCTATCAAATAAGTCTCCCATCCAGCAGACTTATCAACATAATGCATTCAACTACTTATCTACCCTGCTGCAGATTTTTAAAATCAAATTCTGAACTAAGACAACCAGAACTAGCAAAGACTTTTGTTTACCTGAATGGAAAGAATATCTGCGATATTCTAGCGCACTGGTGAGAACAATGAGAAAACAGGAAATATCTCGTGTGATAACACCTAGTCACCAGTTCCTTTCCGGTAAGATGCCATGTTTCTGATACAAGACACATTATTGTGCCATCAAAGTGACTGATGAATATATGCTAACAAAAGAACCCTAAATATTTCATACTGATAAAGGGTAGTTTCCTACCAACACAAATCCACAGTTGTTTTAATATTAAAGAAGAATGCGTGTCATGAGAATACTTATGCCTGTATTAATAGAAGGCAGGGGCTGAAGAAGAGAGAATTATATTGCATTTTTAATACTAACATGTACCTAAAAGGTCACAAGATTACATGTACCTAGACAAGTACTGATTTCAGGTGTTTATTTAATGCAGGCCTATCCAACTGGTGGCCTGCAAGAGATTAGTTCATGGCCCCAGGGCTTCCACCTGGCCGCCCCAGCCCTTATTCTGACTGCAGTAGCAGCCAGGGGCTCTGTGCTCCCACTCCCTCCCCCTCATCTGGTTTCTGCTTCCTGGAACAGCCTGTGGTACTGGGAGTGCCCATGGCCCTGGGTAGCCATGTGGTGAAGGGCAGCAAGGGACAGCCCATGGCTACAGAGCTGAAGGTAGGTCTGAGATGCCCACATGCTTGTGTGGTGCAGCAAGGGGGGAAGCACCTGCACACCTCGGGGTGGGAGGCAGGGCACAGCCCATGTTGGTATGGCCTGTGGCCTCTATTAGTGCAGCCCCCAGCCCCTTAAAATTTAGACAGCCCTGATTTCATGTATTCATTACATGCCACAGCCTTTTCCTATGTTTAGGGTTCTAATATTTGGATCTGATTCACAAGTGCCTAAACTTTAACTATGCAAGTAGTACAAAGTTAGCTTCACATAAAATTGTGCACATTTTAAATGCATTGCTAAAATCGGGGCCTGATGCACATAACTCATCTTGAAGTCAACTACCAGTGCTTCAATGAAGTCTTTGAGTAAAGGTGGAAAGGCAAAGGACTGGATCAATGTCCCCACATGACCCACGGAGGGGAGTCTATGCGGTGATACTTACCTTGAAGGAACATGCACGTTAACATTGCCAATTTTCAGTTCAGACAAGCTAAGAATCACTTTAGCAAATATATAAATAAATAACTAGTTCTTTTCTCAAATCTCTTCACACTTTACAATATGGAG
The DNA here is from genome assembly GCF_000455745.1 of Alligator sinensis. NCBI lineage: Eukaryota > Metazoa > Chordata > Crocodylia > Alligatoridae > Alligator > Alligator sinensis. The sequence continues at coordinate 1,245,041 of NW_005841955.1, forward strand.
TGTATTTTCAATAGCAGACTGACTGTGGCACACAAACACAATCTAATCTGTGGGTTAGGAAGTGTGCTCATCAGCTCTTTCTGACTGTGCTATAGAACTGTATCTTTTCTTATGAACACAGTTTCCAACTTTCTGGTTTCAAACTAGTGATGAGGTTTCAAACTTATGGCCTGCAGAGCCACATTGTGCAGCCCGCAGGACTGCCAGCAAGGCCATGAAAGGGGGGGAGGGGGGGGGGGGGAGAGAAGGAGCCTGCTTCAGAAATCTGGGGCATCGAGCCCTGTTGATGACACGTCAGTAACGGGAGGTAAGCAATGGCTGCATTAGCCCCCGCTGCTGTAACCAAATCTGGATTCAGTTGAGAAGAAACCCTGCTGTTCTGATCTGGCTGGGGGTGGGCAGGCTTGACACCCTCATAATAGCTTTGTAGAAACTCATGTTTTCTAAAGGTCTCAGCCTTCGGGTCCCAAGAGGTAATTAGTTTATAAAGCAGGCAAGCTTTTTTCTTTGCTACAGCCAGATAAAAGATTGTTTTTTTAAAAGACTCCTGAATATTTAATTTTATCCAACAGGCACCAAGCTATGTATCTTTATTTTTCAAATTCAATGAGATAATAAATATCACATTTTAATCTGCTGAAGTATGGCCAGCATTATGAACACCAAGATAAATTAATAAAAAGCAGCTTAAGACTGTGTGGAATGAATAATTCCTATACACAATAATTTTAAATTGCTAAACACTATTACAAAAAGCAAGCCATAAAGCCTTACAGAGGAGATTAAGTACAAGATCAGAGCGACTAAGAGAGTTTTGTGTTGCAATATACCAAAATTTAGCTATTTGAAGCCCTATATTGTAATTAGACACTCCAGTGACACATTACTGGGTAAGCTCTGATAGTCTTAAAAGAAATAATATAATCCTTGTGCATTTCGTTAACCTAAAAAGGATCAAGTTCAGTCTCCAATATTCCAATTATGCTGTGTTGCCTGTCAAAAAACTGAACACATTTCTCTCAATCTACATGTATTCAGAAATAGATTTCAAACAATGTTTATATATTTAAATTAAACTATGTGGGAAAATTAACCATTCAAGGATTCCTAACAAAAATTCATCAGAAAAATAAAATGAAACAGCATCTATAAGAAATCTGTTCTTAAAAAAAGATGCTAAAAAGAGGGGGGAAAACAATCTAGATGTGCAGCACGCCATTTGTGTACCTGTATTATTACATGTACATGGTACAACAAATATAAGTATGCACTTCTCAAAATGTATACATTTTGTGCCATTTAACTTCACTAAGATGAAGAAAGAAACCAACGTTTCTACATTTATGAAGATTCCCCATAAGTTTCTGAAAAGTCAGTACATACAGATGTTGAGCAGCTTTCAGATCAGGACATACAATATTTCTGATCGAATAAAAATACTCCAACCTCTCTGGAAAAGAAGTTAAAGTTAAGGCCCCACAATTCCAGTTATAGAATACAATTACACCCTCTTTACTGGAACATCATTTAAAACCAACTATTTTAGTGTTTTAAAGCAGGGGTGTCAGACACATCCCACAGGCCAAATTAGTCCTACGGCTTTTGCCCTGACCCTGGCTGCAAAGGAGGATCTTCCATGGCAGCATCCCATGGCAGCATCCAGCCTGAGTGAGAGCCGTAGTGCTGGAAACCCAGTAGCAGCATAGTATAAAGCCTGGTACTGCAGTTTAGTCCCATGGCAGCAGCCAACTGGTTATGTCAGGCTTCTTCCTGTGGTAGTGCTGCAGCTCCACCACTGAGGCTCTCAAACAGACACTTGGCTGCTACCACGGGAAGAAGCCATGGTGTTGCTAGGGCTCCAGAGCTGCGGCTCTCACTGGCTTGGCTGCCAAGCACCTGGATGAGAGCAACAGCACTGGAACCTCGGCAACACCACAGGAAGAAACCTGGCACTGTAGCTTGTTCCTGTAATGGCAGCCAAGTGCTTGAAATGCCAGGCCTCTTCCTGCTGGGTCCCAGACCAGCTAGGGTAGGCATGCCATGCACTGGGTCCAGCTTGGAGTGGAAGAGGGAGGGGCCATGGGCTCAATCCAAACCCTGGGGCTTCCCCTGCACCATTCATCCAGCCCATGGACTGGTCCCACACTATTTATCTGGACCGCAGGGCCAGACAAGTTTGACACCCCTGTTCCAAAGAGTTTAAATAAAAGGTAGTTGTAAAAGGATTTATCACCTATGTACTCAAAGTACACTAGTGTTACTTTACAGTATTAGTTTTATAACAGAGCCTTTAAGGATGCAGCATATAAACAAACTAAAACCACCAATATTAACTGAAACTTCTGCAAGGTCCACAAAACTAGTGAGCTCCCTACACAAATTAAACATCAAAAAGTACAAATTAACAGACCCCAGGATTAAGAAAATCTGTTCACTTTATACTAAACATCTCTAACATGACCATGGAATGTTTAAGTCCTCTGTTGCATAGAGGAACTCTTCCCTTTATAATCATGAAGGGTTTTCAACTCTAACATTAATGTGCAAAGTGACTATTTATTTTAGTAGATTCTGCAGCATGGCTGTTGCATACGTAGGACGAGCTTGTCTGCTCTCAATTGCATGTTGAAGGTACTGGATGCCCCCGCAACGCTCCCAAACCTCTTCAAACTGTCTCGACAAAATTTCAGCACCCCGCTTTCGAGTTAAACCAGTCTCTTCAAGGTTTAGCTCACACATCTCCATATCATCCTTGCCTGAAAAAGTTAAAAAATAAGCTTTATTTACATGGTTCAAGATATCGTAAAAGAGTAGGTTTTTGCTTTGGTTTTTCTTTTTTAAATAAAATTTTCTAAGAAATAGAGAATATGTTATGATTGCTTATAAACAAACATTGATATTTATAAAGGAAATCAGCCTGATAGCCTTGGAAGTTCTGTTACCTACTGCATAAACACAGCGTAAAGTAAAAGTCATGATTCAAGTGCCACAAGGTACTTCAAGGTAAGTGAGGTTGTGAACTTAGGCCCCTGGTGTAAATTAAAATAATGGCACAATTAGGATTTGTGAAATTTTATGCCCCATTCCAAACACTGATCATCCTGCCATGCCACACATGGATACAGACATGATGGGGCACGTAGATGAAATGTTGCAGATACATGGGAGCTGCAGGGCAAGGCAAGTAACATGCGTCTTGGGTTCACTGCAACCTGGACTTTAAAACTACCCCATTTAAACTGCCAGGTACAAAGTTGTAAGGTTCTTGGATAGGGGAGAGGAGAGGCTCTTAATTTCAGGTAAATACAAGCCAGCCACAAAGATTTTCAATCTTTGTGGAACACCTTTCTGGCTGGTTTGCCATTTTATGGCACCACAAATTAGCTGAATGCATGGCATGTTGTTATTTATAGCTTCATTAACATATTAACCATATGCAACACATGCCAAGGCCCTTAGTGATCACACAGTAACCATCCACGTGCAAGCTGTTATCCCATGGCAAATGTGAAACAGCCCATTTTCATTTATCTTAAATGAAGAGAAAAATCTATGGTGGATGATTATTCAGTTATTCAGAGCACTGTTTCAAATTAGCAGGAATTGCTCTGCCATACAGTAGTACAAAGTAATGGTAGAAAGTGGAATTACTTGGCTACTAAGGCTCTTTTCTCAGTGTCTTGAGTTATAAAGACCAAATTAACAGAGTCTGTGTGGAGGGAGGCAAGAGAAGGGCATTCCCTAGCATGGAAAGGCAGGGAGGCAGAAAAAGAAATTAAAACTCTTTTCCCTTTTGTTCACTTTCCACTACAATAATTAAAATAGGAACATCTTAGGGGAAGATGCCAATAACATGAAAGCAACCACTGGGCCACAAACTGCAGATGAAATGGAGATAAGCTAATGGAGATGGTAAAGAGCAAGAGTGAGTGAGTGAGAGCACACACAGAACTAGTAAACGTACACAATGCCATGTTTTTAAGTTGTTAGAATAATTTAGTATAGGTAGTTGATGTTTTAAAAATTGAGTTTCTATACCCTATTCCTTATGACTCTGTTACCCTAATATGCAATATGTTCAATAGTGAAAAGATGCATTGTTACCAGCTCCAACATATCTTCCTTTCAATTAAAGAAGTTTTAAGATTAAACAGGCCAACATCCTTAGCATCAAATAGAACCAAGGTGAGCATTAGTATGCTGTTAACATAAGGGTTGCATAAAATAAAGTACAAAAGGACAAAGCTTACTTAACCTATTTACGCTCAACCGGTTGTAACATATACTGCTGTAATTTTTCACAACTCTGTAAAATCAAATAAAGCAGTCACCGTGGAATATTTCCTAGATGACATTGTCACAGTCTTTGACTTTGATGTTCTTTTAGTTGAGAGATTACCTGACTCATACATAAATTCTTTCAGATACAGCATGTCATCATTTTATTTAGAGAATGCAAATCCGTGAAGCCAAGCCATAGCGTCCTTGTTAACTGAACGTCATCATTGAACATTTGATGCAACGTTTTTCAAAAGTTATGAGTATACCAACCAGCTACAAGCAGAATAGGTGGCTTGTCAGGATGAAGTTCCATTTGTCGAGCAATCCATGCTCCATCGAAATGTGCATACCACCAGCCTTTCTTCTTGTTTTGAGGATCTTTGTACTGGTCTGCTGGGCGAATGAAGGGAATACGGAAGTAACGCTGCTGTCTGTTTATTTCAACCTCTTGCTGTCTGTCAGGCAACTGTGTTGCTGGATTCTGTTGAGCTAGTATACAAAAAACAGAATTATGAGATGCAAGACAAAACAGCAAACTCAGAATTTAACCCACAAATCATTTTTATTATGAAAAAATTAGAATAATTCCCCCCAAAAGCTGAATATCATAAAGGCTATAAGGTGAATTCACCTAAAAAAAAAAAAACACCCCGAAAGACTGAAAACTAGCATTTTTCTGAAAAACCTTCCTGATAGCAGTACTAATAATTAAAACTCCACTGAGACTAGCATCTGTAAGGATGACAGTGTTCACCTACTGTTGACATTTTCAACAATATATTTTGTTGCTTTGAGCATGCCTAGGCAACAAAGTGGTTTAGATTAATATCAAAAGTATACTTTAAATAAAATGCTTTACAAACATTAAAAAAGCTCCGTGTTGCAACCAGCCTAACAGTTCATTTTTGGTGCAAAACCAGGTCAAATTAGAGAGAAGTAACTTTATTTTAAGAAGTAATGTAATCTCTAAAGATAGATATTTGCTAGATAAATAACAGAGAGACTTTATAATCCTATTACAGATGCCCAATGTGGTAATAGAAAAGTTAATTGGAGGCCCATCCATTTATTACAAAAAGGCTGCAAACAGACATTACTTTTTTCTTGGGAGAAAGCCTTTCTTCCCAGTACAGTTGTCCGACTGTGAAGCACATGAGATAAAAATATGCTAATATCTTCTCTCACAGGGCACTGCTATGGGCCTCTAGGCAAATTACAGGTTATTCAAATCAATTGCATGCCATTCCGGGGGCAAGCTGTCAGGCTGTGGGCTCTCACTGCCTACCTACTGGCAGAGAAGCAACAATGAGACTGAAATGTTATGTGTGTAAATGGCTGAGACACTCCTGTTCTCATCCAGGTCAAAGCCTGGGACAATTAGGACAGCCTCAAATGAGACATCTATTGAGACCCTAATTATCATTCAAAATGAACTCCAGAATTAGAAATCACTTAAGGGATTGATTCTCAAGAAGCATTTATCATAGGATATTAAAATAATGTTGAATAAACTTCTATAGAGACAAGCATAGCCATATAAAACTTACCTTTTTTTTCCCAAGTAATTATGAATGCAAGTCTGCTGCAATCTTAGAAACAGCCCCCTTAATATTGTTTGCTTTTTCAGTGCAAAGGGAATAATTAACAGTGACTTCTCATAACATTATGTCAGTCACCTATTAAGGAGCAAAACTAATTTTGGATCTTAAAATTAATAAAATGAAAAAGTGGAAGTCTTATTTAATTAATGTATTTTTGCAGTTTTACAAAGAAGACATCAGTAAATAGAATAGCCAGCATCCCCTGACATTTCCTTTATTCATAAGTGAACAAGAATGGTTTATCAAAATATAGAAAGCAGCATCTTAAAAATCCCACATATAAACATTAGTGCCTGAAAAAAAATGATCAGAGAGGGGGAGGAGGGGGAAGAAACATGTCCAAATAAAGAAATATGTTCTAAGACAGGATTTAGTACCATTTGTTAAACATTAATTCTCTTCAGATACTATATTTATATGCTAGCATTGATAAAAGCACAAGTTATATTTAGGAGAATTTTTGGTTTAATTGAGCTATGCAATTTTTGCATTTGCAATTCTCTGTCTATGAACTGCCTGAACATACATTACAGCAAACTAAAGTTTTAATATTAAAAAACAGAGAAGGGGGGAGGTTGCATTTCAATGGCAATCAGCAGATGTTATTTCTACCCTTGATCATATTTCCATCAATGAGTAAACCCTAAAAGATGGAAGTGCCATACAGTCACTACTTTTCAATGCTAGATACTTTAACACATTTTGTGAAAAAAGAAACCAGCACCCAAATGTTAGTTTTGGTTCTAAGAATCAGCTGCTATATTAAGTTGATGCCAGAGTTTTGCTACCATAGAAAAGGTGTACAGATACAATAAAAAGGTTGTTAAATAGCGCAGGATTCTTTGAATATGTTAGCTTCTTTGAACCTAAAACATTAGTTAATACTTTAATAAACCTACATGAAAAAGTTAATCCCCTCCAATATGTCATATCTGATGAAAATAAGCACCAAAATACACTAGTGCACAATTAACATATATATAGAGCCACTAAATGACCACACATCAAGCAAATTTAACATTTGTTGGGCTTTAAAAAACAAACAAAAAAAAAAAAAAATCAACCAATAGTTTTTATTTTTATACTCTGTACATAGAAAGGTAGCAAAAGTCTGGATAACTGAAGTTAGTATAAATTTTGCAAGTATTCCTATTTTTAGAAGTTAGCTTAAATAACCATCTCCCCACTTACTTGAGTTGTTCAAAAATGGTGCAAAATCTGTAAACAAACATTACACATTGAAGAAAACAAAAGTATTGATCCTGTTAAAGTTCTGTTTTCAGTACTTCATAAAGTTAGTCACCAGTCCAAGGGACAGACAAATGAAAGTCCCATTCATACCAAAAATGTGAGTGGTGATCTGCACTTATGTGCTGTTTACTGATTCAAATCAAATATTTCATTTGATTAAGTTTCAAGGATCTCTGACAGACGATACTTTAATCAGGATTTAAATTTGAAAATACTATTATAATCCCAGTCAGAAAAAACAAGTGATAAATGAGTACAATAGGCTGTGAGGAAAAATCTTTGTTAATTCATGTGGTACCTTTAATAAGCTTTTGACATTTTCAGAAGGAAAGAAAATATATTCTTTAGTTGCCAGAGTTCTGTTAATACCTAGCCAAGAAAGATGTAGCTCCTTTCTTTGCACTATATTATCCACTAATTCTATGGCCTCCTGTAAGCCAATGCTCATTTAGTATTTTTCATTTATCATATGCACTGACCTCTACAGGACTATTGGACAACTGTATGACACTGGCTAAAGGATAAGGTGGAGAACGTATTCAATAACATCCAATGGAGTATTCGCATAAGTATTCAAGAAATTAGATAATTCAATATAATGAAGGATAGCTGCAATACACAGAATTGAAGCGTCACTTTGTATAACGACTCATAATAAGAATTTACTGACACCAATATGAAGTTCAAAAGGTCAGTATCAGCAGGCTACTATGTTTTTTCTAATTATTAACTACAATGATCAAGTCTTACATGGAAAGAGGTAGAAATATTTCAATAAAAAGAAAAAAATGTATAATGCAACAGTACAAAAAGAGAAATATTGCTATACATTGGAATTAATTTTTAGGTCTCTGGACTTGTAACAAGGTGGGTCTCCCACTGCCTTCAATGGTGTTGCACAGATGACTGAAAGGTAGATTTATATTCTTTATGGTACATTGCTCTGCCGTGCCAGAAAACAACATTATATGAAATCCACGGAAATATACTTTTTCCATTTAAATCCCTTAAAAAGCAATGGCACCTGTTCTCATTAGCATGACGTTTTGAAAGTTTACATAGTCAAAGTTTGGGAGATGAGCAAGATAACAGACTAATACTGAAACAGAGACCATAAAACAACTGTTATCACATACTTATTATCAAAGCATATTGAACAGACACTGAACTATGGAAGAGTTAAAGAATCTTGGTTGAAATGTGTAAAGTTTAAACCTTAATATCTAAAGATATAATGAGGAATGTGATCCTGGATGAATAAGGATAAACGTATGACAGGGGAAATCCTGTCATCAATATATTTTAATCCTTTCAGATCGCATGTAACAATCTTGTATGTTTGAGGAACCAGCAGCTAAAACTGGATGCACTTTTGTGATACATTTTTCTTTGGCAGACCCTGTCAGTTCTCTTGAGCTTGCCTGCTAAATAGAGACAAGATCTGATTTCTAATAGTCTTCAAAAAGTACTTGAAATGCTGTATGGTATCACTGAAGTAACCACCAAACATACTGTATATTCATATATGAAATATATGCATCTGTGTGAATATATATATGGGTACTCAACTACTGCCAGTAGGCCGTTTATAAATGTTATGTTTTCTAGGTTTAATAGACTGCAGCTGTAACCATATACATGTGGATATCTGTAGTCCTAATTAAAATTGGCTACAGTCCAAATTAACTAATTCTTATTGAATACGGATTAAAATTAATGCCTGCTAGGGGAGTCCTAATTAGGCAATTTAGACTGTATTAGTTAGCATGTATATAAATGTATCAAAAACCCCACAGAATCACCCAGTCTTTACAAACACGGCAAAGCCAGGTTGAAGTAATGCGCTGCTGCTTCCAGTGAAGCCTGTTTTTGGTGGGAGGGTTTTAATGTCTGCAAACAACCTCAGAGAAGCATTGCAAATATCAATCCCCACAAGGGAAACTTAATTAGGTTTTTACAAAATAGAGGCTCTCAGGCACAAACTAACACCTTTACAAAGTCATATGTGGCATCAACACTTCACCCTGCTAATTATCAGGTCAATTACAACTTCTGGAACAACACTTTAGATAACTGCAACAATGTAGCAGCGCTTACACAGGCTTATCAGCACCTCCTAATTACTTCCAAGCTCTGTTAAGGGGTTGTCAAATGTATAGCCAGTGCCTCCTGCAGTGATGGTCAATGATAAGTCTATTAGCCCGCAATTCAAACTGAAATGTGATTCAAACTGTGGGATGCAGATCAGATAACACGGTTTAGAAAATACTGAGCACATGAACAAGTGGCCTAAAATATCAAATCTAGAACTATTTCTATTTCTAACTGGCTCTGATTGTTCAGAAATAACCATTTTTAATTGTTAAAGCTGTACTGGAGAAATAAGAAATATCAGTAAAAGTAGCTAAAGTACAATTATTTTTGTTAATCGATCTCATCTAATATTATACAAAAATACTGTTAAATTAAATAACTTTCTTCAACATAACCAAACACCAAGTGCTTAAAAACAACCTAAAAACTTAAACAGCTCAAAAACTTGCTTCTTCTAGAAACATTTCATGTGAAATTTTTCCACATTTCAAAACAAAGTATTACAAGAACAAAATGCATTTTTCTCACCATAGTCGGTAACAGATTTTGGAGCACGTTGTTCTGTTTCTGCATTACGTTTTTTATTCTTGGATTTCCAAGCATGATACACTTTAAGTCGTCTGTGAAACTCTTCTCTGCAAGCTGCCAATAATTCAATATCTGTCCAACAAAAAGCAAAGGAACAGGGATGAGAGCAGGGGAGGGGGGGGGAGAATTGTGGAAGGAGACAGGCATGTGTTTATACACTGCATCATTTTAGAGCAACTTATAACAGTACCTCTGCTGCAAGCAAACTTAAACCTTTAAGCTGAGCTATGCTGGCAGACAGGAAGCATGGAAACTTATTTCTGCTAAAGGCTTAATATAGACCTTTTGGTTTGCTGGTTGAAGCAAAGCTACCAGATGCAAGCAGCTCAGACATCTTGAAAGCAATATATACATTCATGGGTAATGAGAGTTTATTTATATCAGTCTCGGACTGTAAAATTCATGCACCAAGATACTGCATGCTAGTCGTGCCACAGGCCCTTCAACGGAGATGAACTGCACCAAGCAAGGGGGAGAAGAAATGCCTGGGGGCTGGCTTGCTGGTAGGTCTTACAGTGCTGCAAAGTCTATTTGCTATTCCTCTCAGAAGATTCTCCTTAGAGTGCAGGGGCATCACCATCAACTTTGTGCCTGCCTTTCAATGACACCATAAGGGCTAAGTAACCTAAAGATGAATCTAAAAGCTCCATACCCACAGCAAGAGCAGGGAGCTCCTGGAAGGTTTGAATCACTTTTGAGATGGCTCTTACTAAGGTTATGAATAGAATCATGTTATGTGGTTCCCTGCTGTGGTGGGGTATTGAATCCAATGATGCAGAAAGTCCCTTCTGGTCTTATGCTTTTTACGTTTTTCCCCCTTCTAGATAAACAGCTAGCCTAACAGCAGCTCAGCTGCTTCCAGCTTTGAAGAGTAAGCTAGAGTTGTAATTTTCACTTTTCTCACTTGCCTTTTTTACAGTTACCACACACAAAGCAGTTGGGGAGCAGGTCCTATCCGCCTTTCTAACTTTATCCCAGCCAACCATATAGGGAACTAATATTTAAGAAAACATGTGACAGCATGGCTGCTTGCTTCCTCCCCCCGAGAGTTGCCAAAATACATGGTACAGATTTAAAAAAAAAAGGTGGTGGAATAATGACAACCCCCTGCCCCCAAAGAAAAAACAAAAAAAAAAAAAAAAAAACCCCTTCACTCACTGTTATAATAGTGAGGCAGAGGAACAGACTGCTTAGGGAAATTGTGGAGTCTCCATCACTGGAGGTGTTCAAGAAGAGGTTGGACAGTCACTGGCTGTGGATGATCTAAGCATAGCTACGCCTATGTTCTACTATGAGTATTTCCCATGCTTCTAAGCTTTTTTGGTTGCTGCACAAGGCTGGGTGGTTTGCCCCTCCCTTTCCCTCCTACATACATCAGGTGTGGGGGGTTTTTCCCTGTTTTTAAAGCCCTCCTCAGAAGCACTGGAGGCTGGCTGTAGCCAAGGCTGGGGGTGTACCAATGTTTCTGCAGGTACCAAAGCTGGAGGTTCCTGGCTACAGAGTCTTGCCCCTCAACTCAGGGTCAGACCAACTATCATGTTTGGGGTCAGGAAGGAATTTTACCCCATGGTCACACTGGTATTGGTCCTTGCCTTCCTCTGCAGCAGGGGACACAGCCCTCTACTTTGAATCTCTTGGGTGTATATTAACCACCTTCTACAGAAGCAAGATGTTGGTGGCTGTAGTCCCCCTGCTTTACCTGTGGCAGGGTAGGGTGTTAGGTCTTGTGTTGTGTCAGGGTCAATGGTAGTTTTACTGAGGGGTTATACTATGAATTTGTACAGGATGGTTTGGATACAGATAATCCTACCTCAAACAGGGGGTTGAACTAAGTGACTTACAGCTGTCCCTTCCAGCCCTAGTTCTCTATGATTTCTCTGACAAATATCTCAGTAGTCACCTAAGAGGTTCTGAACAAAGTTAACCAGATATGAACAATTAAGTATATTAGTCTGCTGCAGCAAAAAATAAATCTGGTCTATAGAAAGTAATATTTTAATCTGAAGACTCAAAAAAAAGTAAAAGTGCTCAAAATTCCAATTAACCCAGTGGTCTAACCTGCAAATCAAATCCAAAGAACACACTAGTTTCTGGCCAAAGAGGAATCAGGTTTCCTATATATGTCCATTATTCTCAAGATCTCTTTTCCAAGATAAACCAGTTGCTTGTAACTGATACAGAGTAACAGTTACAGTGCTGTATGATTCAGTACAGGTTTCCCTCGATTTATGCAAATTTTGTATATGTAAATTCGCTCTTATGTGATGAGCATTTTTAGACCCATAATTTGTTATATGTAAGGTAAATTTGATCTACTGCAATTGGCATAGGTGCGCCCTGCCCTCCGCCCAAGCAGGTAAGTCTGTGGATGGAGGGAAGAGGGCCATGGGGCCAGGGCCCCACTCACTCCAGCCCCTGCTGCAGCAGCTCCGGGAGTGGCCAACACCAGCTGCCTGCACTCCGGGAGCGGCACCAGACTCTTCTCAACACTCAGGGCAGGCTGCACCGAGTTCCAGGAACAGCCTGGTGCTGCTGCTGGCCCCAGCCGGCAGCAGCAGCCTGTTGTTGTCCTGCCTGCATATCCAAGGGCACACGCCCCCCCAGGAAGAGGCTGGCACAGCCCCCACAGTGCTCCTGGGAGGCATGAAGCAGTAAGAAGTGCGCCCCCCACCCCCACTGACGGTTCCCTCCGCAGCTGGTGCTGGCCATTCCCAGGGCTGCTGCAGCAGGGGCTAGGGTGAATGCAGACAAGCTTGGCCACATCCTATGCCACCCTGTTCTCCATGTGTCTACACTCACCTCGGCACCTGCTGCAGCAGCCCTGGGAGCAGCCAACACCAGCAGCCTGCACCATGGCATGGCGCGGCCCAGGGGCTGGGGTGAGTAGGGACAGGCGGAGCCCAGTGCAGCCCAGCAGCTGCAGGCAGCTGGCGCTAGCCACTCCTGGGACTGGGTTGAGTGCCGCTCTGTTCCCTCCGCTTTGCTCCCTTGTGCTGCCCTGGGAGCGGCACCCCTCCCCCCGCCCCTTCTCTAGTCCCAGCCTAACTTCCTTCCTCCCTCACAGCTATGGGAACCTATCCCTATTTGTTACATTATAAAGTGGGGTCGCTTTACGCAAATTTGATTTATGTACCCTTCTCCAGGAACGCATATATCTCATAAAAATTGAGGGAAACCTGTATTATGAAGACAGAAATCTAAGAGACTAAATTGCTAAGCGTTAGCGTCACAGAAAATAAACCAAAAATTAAATTGAGCAACTAGAATAAATGATTTTAGAAATGTAATTGAAATCATTAGGCTTTATTTGGCTTTCAGTGCATTAAAAAAATTAGTTGTGCACTTAGTGGATCTTATAAATGCTGAGGGAAGACACATAAATATAGCTCCATTCTATGGGTATAAGTTAATTTGAAACAATGTTATTAAGAAATTATAGCACGTTATTCCTAACCCAAGTGTAGGAGTTCAATAAATATACCATGTGTAAAAATAAGTAACACCCATAACTTCTTTCCC